>NC_056731.1:1290599544-1290852044 GCF_019279795.1 Protopterus annectens | reverse complement strand
TCCCGCACTGTTTCCAACATCTGAGGTGCTTCAGAGTCTTCAAGCTTTTTTTGAAATGCTATATCAGGGCTTGCTTAGACCGACTTTATTTTCTTGCTTTGTCCAGTTTGTGGATTAGCGCTTTGAATCATTTTGTTTCCGTTTGTTATAGCATGCTTACATTATTTACCTAGTTAATGTCATATTTTAGTTAATTATACGGTCTCTCTAACAAGAACTTTATTTTATTACTTTTAGCCCTCAAGCTAGCAGCAATGGTATGGCGGTAGCGTTGTTACCTCACAGCAAGAGGTTCTCCCGTTCGATTCTCAGCATGGATTGGGAGTGCCTTCTGTGTGGAGTCTGCATGTCCTCCCCACAGTTGGGTAGCATTCGAAAGACATGCATGCGTAAATGGGCATGTCTTCGTTGAAGGTTGGGCGTCAAGCTGGCACCTCGGCATTTCGTAAAAATCTACTGCCAATCATTAGTGGACTGGAGTTACGCTGTGGCGACCCCTTTCCGGGAAAAAGCCGAAAGAAAAACAACAGCCCTCAAGCTAGCAGCAATACTATCATGATTTTTTTTGTTAGTTTTCTATGTTTGAGCCCCTAAAATGTTTATTATAATTTGTAGTTTTATCAGCTTGTGATAATTTTGTAGTTACTTGTATTAAGTGGCCTCCCAAGACATAAGCTAATTAAGACATACTTGAGATTAGTTCGACCACCGCATTAGGTTTATAAGACTTGCATACATCTGATATGGTGAGTATTATTTTTTATGTTAGGAACCACCTTCTTGCTGCAGTGGCAATACTCCTTACCTTGTGTTTATTTCAGAGCTTAAGGATTCACAACCTACAGTGCTCCTTCACTTTCTCATTTGCCATTGCAACAAAGACTACATGCAATCTTGGTGCCTGGTGCCCCTAAAATGTAGTCATGTTGTCATAGCCTAAGCATAACAATAAACACATGCTTGGAATTTTAAATCTTATTCTGAGTACCCACAAAGAACTCAGAGTATCCAGCATTTCCTCACACTGCCATGTTGGCATGAGAGACTGTGACTGATGTTGATGTTCTCCTGCTCCAAGCAGCTGTGATCTGACTGGTAGTTCTTGTAAAACATATGATGTCAATATATTTTTACAACTCTCAGCTGCCAACTAACTATATTATTGTGAAAAATAATGTGAGCCAAATGACTTTTTTTGCACACAAGACAGTTTTGCGGGTATTTTGAAATTTTTTTGTCGAGTAGGGTAACTGTAGACATGGTAAATATTTGTGGATCTTCTTCTTCTTTCGGCTTTTTCCTGGTTAGGGGTTGCCACAGCGGATCACCTGTCTGCTCATGATTGGCAGTGAGGTTTTACAGTGTCGAGTTGCCAGCCCGGCACCAAACCTTCCACAGAAGGCACATACATGCAAACACTCACACCCAGGGCCAATTTAGAGTACCCAATCCACCTACAGCATGTCTTTGGGATGTGGGAGGAAACCCACACGACCACAGGGAGAACATACAGACTCCACACAGAAGGGACCATAGCTGAGGATCGAACTGGAGAACATGGTAAATATTTGTGGATACTGTTAGTAAATCATAGAAAAGTATACCTTTATTACTACTCTGTAATTTTTTTTCTTCTTCTTTGTATTTAACTGGCAATTACAATGATTCTATATGCCCAAGTAAGGATGACTGGGCAAAAGATTAAAATATACAAGTTATGTTGTGTGGCTTGCAGCAATAGACAGATTACATTAACTTGCTTCTTAAATTTTGATATTTGTAATACAGCACATAATGCATGCGCATTTTAATTTAATTGAAAACCAGCTCCAACAAATTTGTCTAGTATATTGCATTGATAAAAAAAAGCAAAAATGTACTCCTGAAGAAGTCTCAAATTGTAACAATATGAATCTTAAACTCTACTTCTATGCTATTAATGTTTTATTGGTAATGGTTTACTTTAGTGCCTCATTTGTTAATGTTTTATGTTGCTAAACTATTGTGTTGTACAAGGGCTTAGTTATATAGTGAAAATTTGTTTCTCTTCTATTCAGACTCTACTTGCATTTAAACATGCTTAAATTACAGTGAAATGTAAAGCCATGCTTCACTAATCATATGCATTTCTATCCTACAAATGTATTCTGTTGTTTAAAGGCAAATGTTAACTGGCTAACATAGTTCTTCACCTGGTCCTCTTGGCCCCAGAATACTAGTTTGCTTGACACTACATTCTTGTGGCTGGAAATACCGCATTGTGTAACAGCTACATTTACAACTGACTTCCCAGAACACACTCATCATGTTTTATTCCTGGATGAGCTAAGCTGAAATGCAAATGCAAACAGCAGTTTACTCAAGTATGCTTTATTCTTTCTTTTTTTCTTTTGCTACTGAGGATTTCACTCAGGCATCTGGCAGGCCTTAATTAAAATTTGCAGGCCTGCCAAATAAATAAGAACCTCCAATAATCTTAGTAAAGGTCAGAGGTTCACAAATCTCTCACTGTGGTATGGCATTTGGCACTACAGTAGTCATACTTTGGGATACAAATTGCATTTAAATTATAAACAATTAGAATGAGGAAGAACTTTACAGATAAGCATATAATGTTATTTTCTGAATAATGGTTGAAACACTGCCATTTTGAAGTTAAAGAAATCTCACTTAAAAGTGAATCTGTTTAGTGAGTGTAATTTATATATTTTGCTAAAATAATTTTGGAGATGCTAGGACTGATTTAACTGCCTGCAGCAGTGCCCAGAATAGCTTTTAACCCTTTCTAATGTAAGAATCAGTGATAAAGCCGAAAAACAAAAAAAAAAAAACAACTTTGGACAAAAACACCAAATCAGGGATAGATTTTAAATATTGCTTTTCTATACTAAGAAAATTGCAAGTTTTGCATTAGCATGCATTTCCTAAGGAATATAGCCTGAAACTGAAATGGCTATCATTATTTAGTAATGGTAGTTCTCAACAATTTGCTGAAAAAACTCACATTTTATGATAAACAGAGAAAAAGTATGAGGTAAAAAATCATGGGCGTTCATCAAAATCAGATAGAGAAGAAAGCCTGCAAGTAAGTCCTCATACAAATGCATATTGTTTGAGTTTAGTCTTCTGAAAATAAGATTGATTCCTAAATAAGTCATTGCTTCATTAATGTTTATTTAAAACTTTTGTCTCTTTAATCGTTAATGGCTTAATTTTTTTTACCAGATGCTAATGGCTGCTGATGTTTTAATTGAGCTTTTCTCCCTAGGCCACCACTGCAAAAGAGCCTTTGACCAAATAGACATTACAAAGCTATCAATAAAAAATGTATTGATTTTGCACTCACTCTTTAAGCTCAGCTTTACATATTAGTTTTATTGAATACTTTCATAAAACAAGAATTCCCATTTACATATACCATGTAAGAAGTGCGTTTTTGATTTTCTACATGTTCTTGAAATAAAATTTTACTCACCTTGCTGTAAAAGTCTTTATCCTGCTCACAATCCATTGCATAGATCATTATATGGATGTGCACGACTTACGAGTTTTATAAATACCATGGGACTAATTCCATCTGATTTATACTTGCATAATGCATGACTGTCCAAGCCCTTTAACCACCTCATTGCATTCACAACATTCCATAGTGTTGCTTGTGCCTAAAGCTTCCTACATAATTAACAAATAAATCAATACATTTACATTGTATGAAGTAGCAGCTGTTTAATGAATTCATAATTGTTTACATAAAAGTTCTTCTGCAACTGATATTAGTACAGTCGCATATTGCAGTGTGAAACTATCTAAGCAACAATAATTGTCACTTATATTGCTCTGGATTGGAATGGATCATTTCTGGCCCACCTTCAGTCTGTAGAAAAAAAAATCCTATAACTGGACTGAGTTCATAATGATTCCTAATATGCAAACTCCCACAATAGTTTCTCAGACATAATTACCCAAACACACACACACACACACACACACACACACACACACACACACATACACACACACACACACACACACACACACACACACACACACACACACACACACACACACACACACACACATATTATTTTCTTGTCTGTTCTACTTCTGCTTCTTTATGGTACCTGAGATTAGTGTAGTCTTTGCAAAAGTGAGACCGTTTTAAGACACACTACTCTCATCGTATCACTTATGTCACTGACACGTATTATGGTGTGCAGGGCAGCTTTTCCCTCTCTGTTCTACTTGTTCACTTTACTGCTATACTCCAAGTATGCTGTCATTCACATGAATGTCAAGTGTGCAAATGTTAGCGGAGGATCTGCCTAATGTGGGAAAAGGGATGCTAGCATTGCTTAGCTTGTTAAAAGTGCATACCACATTCCATATGGAGGGCTTTTCAAATTATCTAACAATGTTTATTTTCTAATACCCTAAAAAATACATATATTCCTTTTAGGATTGTTATCAGAAGTTCATCATTAGCTGTACCTATTCAGGCAAAGTCGCTTCACTGTACTGCAACATACAACACTGAAAACACAGAACTCCTGCTGGGACTTGCACCCCCCTTCTCCTCTTAGTACCCATGGCAGTGCTTATTTCTGAGTCCCAAGCTGTAAGGACTTTCAGGATTTGATGTTTTACAATATTATGGGGTTTTGGCATTGCATATTTCAGTACAGTGAAGTTGCCATTGCCTGATTCAGCAGCAGTACTCTAAACTGGCCCTAGGCAAGAATGCATGCATGTGTGTGTGCCTTCCGTGGAAGCTTGGGCACTGGGCTGGCAACTTGACTCCATAAAACTCCACTGCCAATCATGAGCAGATGGATAATCCACTGTGGTGATGCCTAACTGGGAAACGCTGAAAGAAGAAGAAGAAGATTGTCAAACCTCTGATATTCATAAGCAATTCATGTTGTCTATGAATATGATTAAAAATGTGCTGCTAAGAAGACATCTGATTCTGGAACAGCACTGTCAATTGAGCTTTTTGAGAAAGAAAGAAAATAGTTAATTCCTAGAAGAGCAGTGCAACACCCCTGCACTGGCCCAGTAATCAAGGAGCCTCAGTCCTCATCACTAGCATCAGTGAGGGACATGCACATTAGGAGGATGACAAGTACACACACAGTAAAGTACAATTTCCCTTAAGAGCATACAGAGATCACAGTTAGACTGGGGCTGGTCTCTCCCACTCTCTCCTGATCCCCAATAAGATTCCCCACTGTCCCAGCTATAGGGTTAAGATCTCAGCCGAGTGGTTAAGCCAAAATCTCAGCACTCTCTCAGTCCAGCTAGTGCTTCATGTCCCTGCCCAAGTAGCTGACACTCACACTTTGAGATTTGATTTATATGCAAACACACACACACTCCTGGGAAAGGCTGGCACAGATTTATTAGCTATGCTCCCTTCTGCCCAGACTAAAAGGTAGTAATCACTGCCACCAACCAACTCTTTATCATCTACTATAAGGCCCTTCCCAAAGGGTGACCAATCCTACTGTGTGTTGTTACTATTATCCAATTGGTAAGTGTGACCAAGACTTTCAAGGCTATTGGAGTGGCCCATACAGTGTCACCAAATGTATATGCAAGTACCCTTAGAGCTTAATATCACTAAACAAATCAGCCACAATTAAACATTTTAAATATGTTTAATAATAAATAATAAAAGAACAAGACAATATTCAATAACTCAGCACAGTGACTACAGAGTTCAGAATCACAGGAAATATTTTAAAACAACATTGCAGGACAGTCTCAAATAAATACAGATAACATCTAGCCTAATCTTTACTATATTCCTAACTATCTCTAAAAGAAATGCTATACATAAATATTGCTTACAGAGCAAGGCAAATGCAGATGAGAAGTGCTGAATGGATGTTTTCAGGTCCAAAGACAAGATACAAAATGTGCAGTCTCTAAGACAGTTCCCAAATTAATATCAAAACTTTACTGCTGGTTCAGCTGGATGACATCACTATTTGTTACCTGCCTTCAGTTCCCAGGCTAACAGATACCAACATAATTTTTAGCATCTCTGTGTGAGAAGTACATATCTCTCAGAAGTTTGCCTAGAAATAGAAATTGTAAAACACGTTTACATTTTAAACCTAGCAATTATTTCTGTTTCAAGACAATAGAAAGAAACCTCTAGCTGTAGACATCCTAGTTCCTTCAGTGAAACTGAGAGATAAACACAATTGTAAAACAATTCACATATTTTCTTAGCGTTTGCAAGTTAATTCTGTTCTTTTCCAGTAGGGTACACTGTGGATACATTCCTGAAGCTCAGTACAGAACATACAGTTCAACACACACTTCTGTACCAGTAGTTTAATATACACATAACATATATTTCTCATACATTTGTAAGACAAGCATATAAATCATATTAATATTCACAAATGACATATGATTATTTACAAAATTCCAGATAGCTGGACTGGCAGTGTCACATTTCTGTATAAATCATATTAATATTTTCAAGTGACATATAATTATTTACAAAATTCCAGCTAGCTGGGCTAGCAGCATTTTGGTTTGTCACAAGCAGTTCCATATCAGCATTCCTGTGTTCAAGAAAGCCAATCAACAGTGGCAAATCTTTCAGTAACTTTCCAGTGCTTTGAAAATGGCCTCATCTCAATCGGATTTTTCTTCTGAAATAGACAGTAACATAAGGCTTTAGAAACAAACTGAAAAAGAGCAGGAATAACAAACAGAGCTGCATTGTTCAACAATGATTAATGATTTTATTATCTGTCTTAAAACTCACTAGTCATCATAATCAACTCCCTATAGCACACAGTCTAACAAAAGCCATGGGCATCCACAGCGTGTGAATATGGATTCCAGTTTATAGTCAGCTGCTAGCCTGTTCACTTCAGCATGAGAACCAGGATTATTGAAATGTCAATTTACAATGTTGACTCTGTTTCAAACATTACATCATCTGCTCATCCTAATAATGCTTAAATTACTAGATTATTCTGGCCAATATAGAGATTTTAGAAGCTCTGTCTTGAGGCCCAATCGCAGAAAAGTAAAAGTCTGTACTTGTTTTCTTTAGATCAGGAAAAGCAAATACAGTCTTTTCATTTTAACCAGAAGGATTTATCTAATAAATTTCATTGTCAGCATTATGAAAATTCAGTTTATATCCAGAAAGTAAATGTAGCGTCACAGCAGTATGATTCCTTATAATGATAAAACAATTCTATTAGAAATGCATTTCAGATATATGAATTTACAAGCATACTTGAATATTATGATGCACCCCAGCATTTGCAAATCTCTGGTATTAAACTTTTTTGAACTTCTAAAAGATTTGAAGAAGCCTTCAGAAAAAAGTATAAAAATTGACATTTACATTCTGGGCCTTCAAAGTGCAGGCATCGACAAAATTGTTATAGTTAGATATTACTTAATAGCAGAAAGTAATACAGTTTTCCAGGAAGCTCTCAAAAGATGAAGGTCTATAGTCAATCAGACAATAATTTTGGAGTACTATACTCTTCTCTCAAAGTGACTAAAAATAAAATATTTTCTAGTGCTCACAGACTACTTCAAAAAAAAAAAAAGAATTTTATTTATCCTTTACACTGAAGCTTCATGCCATGCTACAGTTAAAACATAATGACCTTTACCTTTCTTGTTATGAACACTAAAAACATTTCTTAGTGTTACAACTCCAGGTCCATTTGCTTAGGGATGTTTAATTTATCTCAAATAGATGTGAACTTAATTTTATATATGAGTTTACTCAAATGCCCAAGTTCTTTAAAAAAGTATTTTGGAAATTGGATTTTCCTTTTTTGCAGGAATGAGGTAGAGGCACATTCTTCCTGTAATTCACGGCACATCGGGACATGTTTGATTAGTATAACTGGTGGTTATTTCTTCATTTAACATTAATGGTTTAACCCATTCTATACAGAGGAATTGCCTTGATGAATATTTAACACAATCTGCTTCTGTCATTCTTGGTATAAAAGATTTGTATCTATATTAATCACTTTTTACTAACTGCTTGTAAAACCTTTAATCATATTTTCATCAATCCTAAGTAAAATAAATGCTATGATGCTGTCATTATCCTGCATATTGATAACATAATGAGGCAGTACAGGAGAGTATACAGAGGAAGAGGTTGGTGAAGAAGAAGAAGAGTGATTGTCAGAGAAATGAAGAAAGTAGACAGGAGTACAAGGAGATGAGGAGTATGATGAAGAGAGAGGTGGTGAAGGCTAAGGAAAAGGCATATAGCAAGTTGTATGAAAGGTTGGACATGAAGGAGAGACAAAAGAACCTGTGCAAATTGGATAAACAAAGAGACCAAACTGGGAAAGATGTGCATCAGTTTAGGGTGATAAAGGATAATGAGGGAAACATTCACAAGTGAGGAGAGTGTGTTGAGCAAATGGAAAGAGTGCTTTGAGGGCTGATGAATGAAGAGAATGAAAAACAGTGAAGTTTGGATGATGTTGGGATAGTAAATCAGGAAATGCAATGGATTAGCAAAGAGGAAGTTAGGACAGCTAAGAAGAGGATGTTGTACCTTTCGGCTTTTCCCGGTTAGGGGTCACCACAGTGGAACTCCGGTCCGCTAATGATTGGTAGTTGATTTTTACATTCCAGGTTACCAGCCCTGATGCACAACCTTCAACGAAGGTACGCCCATTCACTCATGTCTCCACGCAGAAGACGCTATAGCTGAGAATCAAACCGGACAGCGTCTTACTGTGAGGCAACAACGCTATGAAATATGGAAAGGCTGCTGGTCCAGATGACATTCCTGTAGAAGCATGGAGGTGTTTAGGAGAGATGACAGTGGGGTTTTTAGCCAGATTGTTTAACGGAATCTTGGAAAGTTATAGGATGCCTGAGGAGTGGAGAAGAAGTGTATTGGTACCAATTATTAAGACTATCAGCCACAGCATGAAGTTATGGGAAAGAGTAGTGGATGCTAGGTTAAGAAGGGAGGTGATGATTAGTGAGCAACAGTACAGTTTCATGCCAGTAAAGAGCACTGCAGATGTGATGTTTGCTCCGAAGGTGTAGATGGAGAAGTCTAGAGAAGGTCAGGATGAGTTGCATTGTGTCTTTGTGGACTTAGAGAAAGCATATGACAGGGTGCCTAGAGATGAGTAATGGTATTGTATGAGGAAGTCGGGCGTGGCAGAGTATCTAATAGTGGTACTGGATATGTTCAAAGACAGTGTGACAGTGGTGAGGTCTGTGGTAGGAATGAGGGATGCCTTCAAGGTGAAGGTAAGATTACCTTAAGAATCATTTCCAAGCCCTTTCTTATTTGCAATGGTGATGGACAGGTTGACAGACATGATCAGACAGGAGTCCCTGTGGACTATGATGTTTGCAGATGACATTGTGATTTGTAGTGAGAGTAGGGAACAGTTTGAGGAGACCCTGGGGAGGTGGAGATATGCTTTAGAGAAGACAGGAATGAAGGTCAGGAGCACTGAGACTGAATATATGTATGTGAATGAGAGGAAGGACAGAGGAATGGTGAGGACGCAGGGAGTAGAGTTGGCAAAGGTAGATGAGTTTAAATACTTGGGATCAACAGTTCAGAGTAATGATGAGTGTGGAATAGAGGTGAAGAAGAGAGTACAGGCAGGGTGGAGAAGAGCATCAGGAGTGATTTGTGACAGGTGAGTACCAGTAAGAGTGATAGGGAACGTCTACAAATGGTAGTGAGACCAGCTATGTTATATGGGTTGGAGACGGTGGCACTGACGAAAAGACAGGAGTCAGAGCTGGAGATGGCAGAGTAAAAGATGTTAACATTTGCATTGGGTGTGACAAGGATGGACAGGATTAGAAATGAGCATATTAGAGGGTCAGCTCAAGCTGGATGGTTTTGAGACATAGTCAGATAGGCAAGATTGCATTGGTTTGGACATGTGGTGAGGAAGGATGCTGGGTATATTGGGAAAAGGATGCTAAGGATGCAACTGCCAGGTAAGTGGAAAAGAGGAAGACCTAAGATAAGGTTTATGGATGTGGTGAGAGAGGACATGCAGGTGGTTTGTGTGACAGAGCAAGATGCAGATGACAGGAAGAAATGGAAACAGATAATCTGCTGTGGTGACCCCTAACAGGAGCAGCTGAAAAAAATAGAAGAAGAAGATGATAATGATGGCTGAATACTACTACTCAGACTTCTACCTTAATATCTAGCTCTTATTGACTGGGTATATGCACAATGTATATGTTATGTATTTTTGATCAATCTCATTTTTAAAGTAATTATAGATAATAAAGATAGTAATAATAAGCCCAACATATGTAAATTAAGTTCAAGTGACTTCCTGCAAGCTTAGGATTTATTCACAGGTCTCTATCTTCCTCTGGTTTCACTCATTTAGAACGCAAATACAGAAAGGTATCAAGATATATGATTCAGAAAATAATCTGTTCCCTATCTGTAAATGATGCCCCATGTTCTGATGCTCTCACTTATGAATTCTGTTAAAAAGTTTGTTCATAAACTCACTTCTTAATTACTGACTTTATTCTAATTTTAATATACAAGGATATCATCTGGGATGCTATGTTTTCCCTAGCTAAACTAATCTTAACTCTAAAGCTTGACAAAGAACCTAAATATATAGAAACGATCAGCCTACTGCTTTATTAAAAATAGATGACACCATTTGTGCAGGGTAGGTTAATAAGGGTCTATATTAGATCAGCTAATGCTTAAACAAGTGAACGCTGATTGATCGACCTCATTTTAGTGAAAGTTAAAAATATCGAAGCAACAGAAACTCAAATTTTTCCTAGGGAAAGAATTTGGTTGTCCATTTCTGTTGCTTCAGTATTTTCAGTGCTGTGGTGGAAAGTTACGGGTCAGATTCAGGTAAGTGTGCGATTGTGTGGATGTGAGTGTTAGGGTGGGTTAGGTGAGTTAGGGTTAGGGCTCAGGTTAGGTATGTGTGCCATTGTGTGGACATGAGGTTTAGGGTGGATTTAGGTGAATTAGGGTTAAGGAGCGGGTGAGGTGAGTGCGCAATAGTGATGGGCTTTTGGGTTAGGGTTTGGGTTAAGGTAAGTGGATAGTTAGTGGTGTGTGCATAGTTTATTGTAGGGTTAGGTGTCAGATTTTAGGTGTATGTGTGTGGATTTCTGTTTGTTTGGTGTTCTTGTGTTGTGTGTATGTGCTTTGGATCAGCGATTTTTTTCCCTAGGAAAACAATCACTGATCTGACAGTTCGAGATTGTAAGCTTTCTCTTACATAAGGTCGATTAATCCACGTTCGCTTTTTTAAGCATTCGCTGATCTAATATAGACCTGGTTAATAACAGTATATTTTCTTACATTTTTTCAGTTAGTCATTCCAATCAATTTAACACCATCTGCTCAAGAAAAATGTACTCTGTAAAGCATATTTTGCAAGCCATTCTACTTCTCATCCAGGATAATCTTTCTCGCTCTCTCTGTGTGTGTATATATATATATATATATATATATATATATATATATATATATATATATATATATATATATATATATATATATATATATATATATATATAGATGTATATATCTATAAATATATATATATATATATATATATATATATAGATGTATATATCTATAAATATATATATATATATATATATATATATATATATACATATAGATAGATAAAATGATTGCTAGGATATATGTGGGGAGATTCCCTTATATATACGTTTTCATCATACTCTTCTTACTTTAAAGTACCAAATGTTGTTTAGGGAAAAAATAGTTTTAATGAAAAAACTCAGTTTTAACCAATTTAACCTTAGGAAAATGTCAGCTGCCTAGTAAAGATAAATTTAAACAGTGCTTCTAATGAGCTATTCCTTACACTTTATTGAATATACACATTGGTTATCTAATATGTAACAAGATAGTAATTGATTCCAATCAATATGCACTAGGTCATGTGAACATTTTTTGTCTTTCATTCTACATTTATCACTAAGAACATAATATTCTGAAAATGCAAAAGTCTGAATTTTGCTTTTAAATTCTTCAGTGTAAAAAATTTTGAGATGCAAGCCAAATTTAATGCTTTGGAGAACTGCACAAACTATCCATTTCATTTCAAGTTGTTTTTTTTTTTTGGGGTGGGGGTGAATGTACAATCCTTGGGAAATAACCAGAATGGTCAAGTTCATATTAAAAGCATGCTAACTTAATATTTACATTGACTGTTCCCCGTGACTGGATGAATAAAATTAAAAGCTAGACTTCATGAATGAAATAGAGCAGGAGTCCTCCATGGAAGTAATAATAGTAAATCATCATCTGAACTCAAATCCATCTATAAGGAAACAAGTATAAAAAAATCATTACAAAGAACTGTAAAACTGAAATACCAGAAAAATAAACAAAAAGATACATGTAATGTTGTAATTACAAGGCATTACAAAATAAATAAATACATAAATAAATAAATAAATAAATAAAACATTTTGTAGGGGACTACATCCCTTTGCACTTCACCCTACATCCTCAGTCATATAAATATACTCCCTCTGAAGTATAACAAATTTAAAAAAACATGAAAGGGATAATAAAAGAAATTCTTTTCCCATCTTTCAGACTTATCTGACCTGAGAGACAGTATTAAATTGCACGTATGACAAAGAAACAGCCAACAATCTGAAGCAGTGGCATTTCAGAATTTCACTCAAAGATCTATGGCATTGAAAGTGTGAACAGAATTTAACCAAAAAAAAAAAATCATAGTTTCATGCAAGATTAAGTCCTTATGATTACTTACTATCAAAGCAGATGAAAGAGAACCACTTTGATAGGTTGTATCAGATGTCCTAAAATGAATAGATAAATAGTTTGTCCGGTCTCCTTTAATATACACATTACACAAAATAACATTTGACAATCTTTATTAAACTTCCATAAACATAACTTATTGACCAATATTTTAATTTAGTGAAAACAGCATGTTGTTGTGTCTTTCGGCTTTTCCCGGTTAGGGGTCGCCACAGCGGAACTCCGGTCCGCTAATGATAGGCAGTAGATTTTTACATGCCGAGTTGCCAGCCCTGACGCACAACCTTCAATGAAGGTATGCCCATTCACGCATGTCTCAACACAGAAGACGCTCTAGCTGAGAATCGAACAGGACAATGTCTTACTGTGAGGTGACAACGCTACCGCAGCACCAACACAGCATAAACATCCATATAACTGTTAACTAGGGCAGCATGAGCTCGCTCACCCTGACCAAATAAGCATTCCTTACCTCCACTTACTGATTTTACTTATCAAGAAACGTCCCATCCCTCACTTTCATTTTCCACTTAATGAATTAAACATCCAACCAAATAAGCACTGTCTTTACCTCTGCTCACTTACTTTTATTTGTCAAGCAGCGTCCAACTACTCACTTTCATTTCAAAACTCATTGAACATCCACCAACAAAGGGGGAACAGAAGAGGGACAAGCCTGCTCCTATTCTCTGCCTCCACAAACTTATAAAATAAACACACAGTCCCCAATCTTCCAAACAAGAAGGAGGGTGGGTAGCAAGTCCATACCAAAATGTGATTCTGTACCCATTTATATTTACCTCATTTCCTCCCAATCAACCTACTTTCCCATTTAACCCTTTCACCCCCTCAAAAAAACTCTTTCTTCCCCTACCCTCTTAATTCCCATTACTATTTCTCCTAACCCTAACGTGAAGGTGTCCCTGGGCAAATTGATTTGTTACCAAACCTCATTTCTAAGTTCAGATTTTGATGCTCTACTGTCACTAAATCATGCAGGTAACATCAACATGTATCTTATTTTTTGGAGCATTGCCAAACTGGGACATAATTACCACTGTCTAGGATGAACTATAATATAACAGACTGTTATCTTTAAGAAGAATGAGCCAAATGTATAAAAATTATGCTAGATCCAGAGCTAGATCATCATACATTCTGTCCTATTCAGTGTGACAGTGAAAAACTGTCAAACTTCTGACAATAGTTGTGACAGTAATTCTATCACCAATAGAATTCTATCACTATGGCTCCCTACATAAGTAAAATACAGATATAATTGAGGTAAACATGTATTTGTTCTACATGATATGGACTGCTGACAGTGGGTACATTCAGGACAGTGGATGTGATCCACATCTGTTGCATCATATTAGCTCTTCAGGTTTGTACTTCAGATAATCATCTTACAATATGGTCAAGCCAAAAATGCTAGACGTGAGAAGAATTTTTGACATCTTCTGTTTACATAAATTGCCAACATCTTTAAACGCTGGTAGCTCAGGGTTAAATCTAATGATTGTGAAGTGTGCTTGTGGTTTCTTGCACAATGATGGTCAGGTGGGAATTGGGTGAGCAAAAAATAGCTGCAAAAACATAGATAGACTTACAGGGTTGTAGATACCCCATTATAATGTTTGAGGTTGTTACTGAAGAATAATTATTTATTTCTTAAATCATGTAATTTCAGAAGAATCTTGTTGAGCCTTACATTTGGTAGCTTCCCTCCATCTGACACCAGGTTCATGACCTAAGGGGACATAATCCCTAAGGAAACTAGAAATCCCTAAGGAAACTAGAACTGGAAGGTATATAAACAGAAGGTTAGAAACAACTAGTTGGTAAATACCTGCTAAGAAGTTTACAGCATCCTCATAAAGTACAAATTTCCTGCTGGTAGATGCTGAACTTAGAAATAAGAGGTGCAAAAAGCTTTAAAGATTAACTGGTCTGCTTAAAACTAATAGGTGTCTATCTTTTACAATGACATGTTGCATTTGATATGCTTTGTTGTATGCATGATACATAAGTTGTTAATCAAAACTAAGACAGTAATCAATACATGCTTTAAATACTTTAATGAAGAATAGTACATGCCCAGTAGCCAATATTTTTCAGTGATTTGGTTCTGAGACTCTGAGAGGATGAAGAAATTAAGCTTCCCTGCTAAATATAAAATGATGTCAGTTATGAAATTTTAGAACACGAATCAGCATGAGAAGCCAGAAATGTTTCCTCACTAATCTTAAACAGTGAGTCAAGACATTTCTAATGACATGTGGAGTACAAAATTTGAAGAAACAGCATGTAGAACCAGCTGATAGTCACAAGAACTCTGCACTTTGCATATGTCTGGGAAAAGCAATTGTAGCCTAGAGCTGCAGATCAGCTGGAAAGCTTACTCGTAAGAAGGACACGTTAACACTGAACTGTCATGATCTTAATGAATTGTGACTGCACCCTACCTTGCACATTGTCACAGCCATGGATAAACTCTGACAAACTTCACAAACTCTTTCTGAAAGCCTTTGCAGTACTATTATCTCTTAAAACATATGGCAAACATTCCATAAAAATAAACTCTTAAAATTCTGAAAACTTCAATGTACTCCACAACATAAACTCTAATAAGATGTCACATTAGGAAGAAAACTGCTCATTTATATTGTGATGTGACAAATAAAATGAAGGTATGGACACCACTTGCTCCATTTTCACAAAAATAGTTTCATCACAAAACATTTTGGTTTTAATTTTTTTTAATGTAAACTCTTGTTTAGAAAACAGTTGTGTCTTTCGTCTTTTTCCCGGTTAAGGGTCGCCACAGCAGAACTCCAGTCTGCTAATGATTGGCAGTTGATTTTTATGTGCTGAGTTGACGGCCCTAATGCACAACCTTCAACAAAGGCACGCCCATTCACGCATGTCTCCACAGAAGATGCTCTAGCTGAGAATTGAACGAGACAACGTCTTGCTGTGAGGCGACAATGCTACCGCAGCACCACCACCACGGGTACGATCAAAATCATTTGTTTTACCAACTACTATGCCAGAAAGTCCACCACATCAAGCTGATATTCTAGTGAGTTTTATCGCATAATTCTTGACAATTTTAGCATCGATCAGTTAACAAATCAAGATGATATATTAGTTTTTTGTTTGTCTTTGGGCTTTTCCCTGTTAGGGGTCGCCACAGCGGAACTCCGGTCCGCTAATGATTGGCAGTAGAGTTTTATGTGCTGGCTTGCCGGGCCTAATGCACAACCTTCAACGAAGGAATGCCCATTCACTCATGTCACCACACAGAAGATGCTCTAACTGAGAATCGAACGCGCAACGCCTAACTGTGAGGCGACAATGCTACCGCAGCACCACCACCACATATACACATACATATATTAGTTTTTTGTTAATGTTCCTTAATTAATTGGCTTTGATAGTACTTTAAAAATGTATTTCCCTCTCTTTCATGTGGCTTGCAGTGTGCTAATACTGCACGGGTTGTAACATTGGTTGAATATGATGTGAGTGGGGTTCAAACTGAAAGAGCACAAGGAACAGGCAGGATAAGTTGCAGTCTTGAGGGGCGGGGGGGGGCATGCAACCAGTGAGCTCAATATGAGCAGGACAGATTGTAGTACTATTGAGATGTACAAGCAGCCAGGTTACAAGAAACAGGCAAGAGAGGTAGAAGTCATATTGGTGTGATGCATCCAGACAGACAGGAAGAGCAGAGGAACACGAATAAACAGACAGGCAGCAGGACAGGCGTATGGGGATGCTGGGCCTGCACCATACCTAATGGCCTGCAGCCATTGAAAATAGAAATAAAGACCCTAGGAAATTAGGAACAGCTAGCTGAAAATCTGGATGTCTAATCAGCATAAAATTTGAATGTGAAATACCACATAACTCTTCCCGCTTTCATTAAGAATGCGGGATACTACTCAGAAACACGTTCGAAAAAAAGACAAAATGATGGAAAATATAAACACATTATCAAAGAGAGTGTACAATTTGTGCACTTAACTGTATTGCAAAATTCTACCACACAAGGTTATTTATTTTTTCTTGAGAAAATGGAAGATGCAAAATGTGTGTCCTCTTGCTTTAAATTACTGTTGCCACTAGTATGTTGGGCATGCAACATGATTTTCAAAAATCAAGTGATGTGGGACATTTATATAATTGTGTGAAGGGGTAAAGGAAACCAGAAAATAGGAACGTTCCTACAAAATAGGGATAGTTGAGAAGTCCAGCTTCCACTGGAGCAGACACACACTGCCCCATTGGTATAGCTGTATGGGCAGCAGACATGTCACAAATGCACACAGATGCCACACTATTGCACAGAGTCAAAACAGTTACCTTGTGGCAGCATACAGAGCTGTGATAAATTCAGTGGTTCTAGTGGCTATAAAGTAGTGGTGTTGGTTGATGGGGATGGTACTGCATAGCCACACTGATCCACCTATGTACCCGCAGGTGTACCATAGATAGACTGGCACCAAAGGGATCGAATTTCCTGGAAAAGTTCCCTCTAAAAGAGACCAATGTGTAGCTGCCTGCCATACAAGTCTGTAGCAGGAGAATCCCAGACAAGGCTAATGTAGACTGGAACTGCCTGGACATGATGCTCCAGGGCCAGGTGCTGGACATCAAAATGGTTGTTGCTCACAGTCATACATTGATGATATGATCCTCTATGTCAATACACAGTCCAGGACATAGTCAATGACAGGTCCAACACCTGGGATTTACCTCCAACATTACATGGAAGAGTTTCTACTATCCTTCTGCGGTGACAGTAAGACAGGACTAATTCCTAGTAATGAACTGGATGTACTTACTGAGCTGTCAGGATTGCCCAAGTTTCTGATGAGGACACCCTGAGTGAGCATTGAAATATGCCAGTCCTGTAGGACATTACCTAGCACATCTTATTAGTTTGCTGACAAATATACATCTGAATTTATGTCACTCAGGAATATCAGGGTGGGAACTGAGACCACCTAAAATGTGTCAGTGCCTGATGCATCAGGTGAATAATGGCAAAAGCCATTCAAGAGGGCATTACAGAGGACCTCTGCATAATTTACTCAAACATGTCATTCCACATTTTTATCAGTCAGAGTCATTGGACCTGCAACAGGGATAACCTGCACTGCAAGTTATGTATGGGTTCATAGACTATGTATATTCTTAGCATGCAGCACCCTGTCTGCTGCATGGTGGTGGGAATCATATGTGGCTTTCAAAGTGATATGTTATTTATATGCATTCACAGCCTCCACTAGAAAAGGTTCCTGCACCTGTCAGCATATGCGTTCTGTCAGCATGTCTGTAGAGGCTGATGCTAATGACACCAAAGGACACATTGACACTGTCAAGGAGCACTTCCCTCTTCCACAGGTGAGGATACTGTGGAGATAAAAGATGAACCTCCAGCATCATTGGTGTTTAGTAGAGAACATCCCATCCCTGCCAGCTCCATACCTGAAATGCAATTAGTGCCAACACAGGAAACATCAGAGGATCACATCACCTCCAAAGTGCACACACATGACACTGGAGAGAGGCATGTTGATAGCTGACAGTACTCCATAACCTCTGTGTTACCCTTACTATCAAAAGTGAATGTGCAAAGCTGTGATCCAGACACAGATAACTACTAATCAGACCATGCAAGAGCTACTCATTGTACTATATAGACTGTGGGAAGATCTACAGTGGATAGCAGCATACTTGGCAATCGTAATTGTGTCCCTGATGCTACTGGCAATCACCTGCCATGGTAACAGTAGAAAACAGTTGTATACTATAAGTATGCACAGCAGCTTAACACAGATGCTGCTCACAGTTCCTGAGATTGTCACAATGTTCATAGTTGTCTCCACACCCAGCCATGGATGCTCACATAGACATGGCCAATGCGCATCTAATGTCACTGTAGTTTCCACCTCTGACCATGGACACTCAGCTGGATGTGGCTGGCTTTCATTTAGCTCCACTGTGAGCATACCATATCAGAAATGCAACTCCGTGTCCCACAGCTCAATGGCAGCTAATCCAGTATCAGTCTGACATGATTAAGATGAACATGTGCCTCACCGCAGCATGACAAGGACTGTGGTAACATTCTTGCATGTGCAACTGATGGTTTACTCCATTCCCTAGTCTAGGTGCATCCAGACCTGACATTGCAAGTCCACATGATATACACAGGCAAAAATCTATTCCTAAAACTTTTTTTTTCAAGATGGTCACCAGCTAGATAGCACGCACTCCAAGCAGCGCCTCAAAACAAATACTAATCTAACCAAATTAAAAGGTCAGTGCACAATAAGATAATACAAAATAAAACTTTCTACAATAATAAGCAAATCTAAAATAAAGAGAAGCTCTTATTTTAAGTAAATACAGTCTGACTTATTTACTACTGAGTCTGAAAGGTGCTGTGCAGAGACTCCGCCACGTGTATTTTAGGCCTCAGCAGTTCCATAAAAAAGCTAATCTACAAAACCAAGAAGGAAAATAATCTAAGGTAAAAAGAAATGGAACAAATGGATGCTCAAATGTCTAAAACCAGATTATCGTTAATATCCTCTCCAGAAAGGATATTTGTACAAAAAGAAAGAAAACCTCAAAGCAACAGCCTGAAGCACAAAAACAAGCCCAGAAAACCAAACCAGAGTATCCCTTACTTATGGATGAAACTAAAGCAGCTTTACTACCACTCCAGGCAGAGATCCAAAACTTCTCTCTGAAACTATCAACCTTCAGAAACAATCTGGAGCAAATACTGGCTAGACTAGAATAAAATGAAGCTAAAACCTTGTCAAATGAAAGAAAACTTGATGAGATAAAGAAGTCCATCAGCAATACTGAAAACTCAGAGAAAGAGATTCAGCAGAAATTAATAGATCTAGAAGCAAGATCAAGAAGAAACAATGTCTTCATAGGGGCATCCCAGAAAAGTTTGAGCCAGCACACATAACTTCAATAACTAAAGAAATCCTACAAATGCTACTGGAAAATAAGGAATTGGTTCAATCCATTGCTATAGAAAGAATCCATGGTGCGCTTAGGAAATTGCAGATAGCTGAAGCCCCTAAGCAAATCTATGTCTGGATCATGAATGCTTCTCATGCCAACACAATTATGCAAGCAGCCAAAAATAAAAAAAATATGTAGTCTGGAAGGGCCACAAAATAACCATAGCAGAAGACCTGCCTTTATCTGTAAAACAACAAAGACAATCAATTTCTCCTTACTGCGCTTACTTATTAAACAAAAAAATCTAATTTGAGATGAAATATCCAGCAATACTTAACTTTCAAAACAATGGAAACTCTTACCAAATCAAGAATATGGGTGAAGCAAAAGTTGCTTTTCTAAAAGCCTTCAACAAAAATCCATGCAAGTAAACTACTTGATATACATCAGTGAACTTTCAAACAAAAAAAGTGCCTTTAAATCTGCTACCCTAAAACATTAACTGAAACTTTCGCAAAAAGTTAAACAAATAAATACAGGAAATCCCTCCTTTGCATGTAAACATCTCCCTTCCATCCCAACATTCTAAATCTTCTAAAAAACAGGAAGCCAGAGAAGTAACTCTGACCTATGACCTCTGCTGTAACCTCTTTACACTTTACGTTTCTTAGAAAAGAGCACTGTGCAAGTTTAAAGGTCAGACCACCATTTACGCGAGTTTAAAGGTCATGCCATACTAATGCACAGCTCTTCCAGGAAGTATGAACTCTTCAAGAACCTAAGTCCGATAAATACCACTTCCATAGGTCAGAAAAAGAAAAAAAGAAAAAGTGACCAGCAAAGCAGAAAGTATAGAAACAGGTTCTACATTTCTCTTTCAAAGTGAAAAGACAGCTAGCTAGCCAATATAATGCAGCCAGAAAGCATATCCATTTGACTAAAATACTGTAATATTTTCAAATGTTAACAGCAAACAAGAAAGTGCAGAAGCAGACACTACGTTTCTTTCTCAATGTGGAAGGATAGCAAATTAACATAGTGTAACCAAATTATGTCTATGTTTGCCTAAATATTTGACATATTTTGCAAATGCCAAAAAGCTAGAGGCTCGTAGTTCTTGTCAAGTGGTTAGTTATTCCAAAAAGTCTTCAAATTTAATGACTAAAACAAAACAGAAAAACAAAAAAAATACTTGTTTTCCCTCCTTTCTAAGCTAGTATAGTCCAGTTTTCAGGTTAGTGCTGAATTCAGGGCTATGTTACAAGTTTCTGTGTTTGCCCATACCCTACTTGGATAGAAGGAAGTTTCTCTGTTCGCTGTCAGAGAGGGAGCTTTGAGCAGCCTATCTGTCCCTGGAGGAGTGGTTTCAGCCAAGAAATTAGTAGTTTATTGGCCATTTTGGGCTAATTTCTATCTCCTTCATTTCCCTGCTATAAAACCCACATTTGCAAGGTTTTTGTACTAGTATACAGCTCAGCAAGCTCCTGCCTGGTGCCCTGCAGAGTTCTACAGCAGCAGAGAGACAAAAGAAAGACTTTGGAGTGATTAAGTATCATTTTTCTGCATTTTCTTGCTGCCTTTAGCTAATTCCACCTAAAATGCTGATTTTTAAGAGTTTCTGTGGTTTAAAAAGCTTGTTTCGGCTACATATTGTACTTATTTTACTGCCTGCGCATTAACAAACTCATTTTTGTGTTTAAATTACCTGTTTAACTGTTGCAGGCTACACACTCAAGTGTGATAGCCATTTATGTGCATTTAAAGTGTTTTTTTGATTGTATCTGCTTTATTTTCTGAAAAAAAAAAAAAAAAAATACTTGTTTTCCCACCTTTCTAAGTTAGTATAGTCCAGTTTTCAGGTTAGTGCTGAATTCAGGGCTGTCTTACAAGTTTCTGTGTTTGCCCATACTTTACTTGGATAGAAGGAAGTTTCTCTGTTCCCTGT
The DNA here is from genome assembly GCF_019279795.1 of Protopterus annectens. NCBI lineage: Eukaryota > Metazoa > Chordata > Ceratodontiformes > Protopteridae > Protopterus > Protopterus annectens. The sequence goes on along the minus strand of NC_056731.1, from coordinate 1,290,830,286 downwards.
GAGATAGGGAGCTTTGAGCAGCCTATCTGTCCCTGGAGGAGTGGTTTAAGCCCAGAAATTAGTAGTTTATTGGCCATTTTCGGCTAATTCCTATCTCTTTCATTTCCCTGATATAAAACCCGCATTTGCGTGGTTTTGTGTGCCAGGCAGTGCCGGTTAGGTAGGGTATAACTATTCCCGGCTCCACAAAGTCTACTTTTCAAATTTTCCCTTGGAACTAGACAAACTTTCAACTTAAGCACTCAAACCATTCACTTCTCATACCGGCACTTGCTCAAAACTCATAGCAAGCACTAATAACCCTTAGCACTAGACCCCCCCTATACTGTAGAAAAGGACAAGTCTCTCTATTCGACCTTACCAGCCAATCGGTAAAACAGTTCACTGTACCTGTCCAGGCATGTCCAAAGAGCAGTTTCAGATGTACTCTCCGGTCCAACTGGTGAATCTGGGCATTTTGAGGCAATGTTACAATTGCCTCATGTACACAGACAACCCTCTCCTCCTTCCACCAAACACTAATACATGCAAGAGATGCAATTATACAGCCAAACTGGAGGCTAAGCTCGCTCAATCCAAGACTGGACCAGGCAGTCAAGAGGAGAAGGGAATTACTTGCATCACACCACCAGTCTCACATAGACCTATGAAACCAGCACCAGCAAAAAACACACATAAATACATGAAAACATACTCGAAAGCTCAAAATAAAAATCTGCAGAAACAACAGAGACCTCCAAAGCAGACATCCAAGCAACCTCCACTCCCAACGCAAACCATGAAACACATGCTTCACAAAACCAGTGTGCCAAACAATCACAGCCCTTAAGGCAAAATAACATACCCAACACACTAGTAATAGGTGACTCTATTGTCAGGCACACTGACATCCCACTCACTAGGCTGAACAAGGAGAAGTTTACTGTTAGCTGCCTGTCAGATGCCAGGATCCACCACATAACACAAGCACTTAGGTCACTCCAGAACAAGTACAAATATGACTCTGCCATTGTCCATGTTGGTGTGAATGACCTGAGCCATACCTCCTTGGAATACATGAAAGGAGACATGGAGGAGCTCTCTGATCATGTAGCCCAGGCCAGTATGACCCTGACCCTGAGTAGCATATTGCCCTCACCAAGAATGATACCATGGTATAGAGAAAAAATTATCAATTTCAACAATTGGCTAAGCCTCTGGTGTCATTCAAAGGAGATCCAGTGTCTGTCAGCCTGGGATGACATGCTCGACAAGCCAGGCTGCGTTGCTAGAGACTGCTTGCTCCTGTCACCCTTAGGCTTTCGAATACTGGCCAAGCCTCTTGCCACCTCCATAGTGCTTTTCTTATGCAAGACTCAAAAGACAAACCCACCACCGTAAATAGCACAAGTAACAAACAGCTGAGGGTAATGCTACTCAATCCCAGAAGTCTAAACCTCAAAATGCATGCACTCAAGGCACTCTTCAGTATGGAGAAAATCGATATACGTGTAGTAACAGAAACCTGGTTTAAGGCACCAGAGAGCACCCCAGCTCTACCAGGCTACAACTCATACCATACATTTCGGCCACAAATCCCGGACCGAAATACAAAAGGCAGGGGAGTATCCATATTCATCAAGGATACCCACACCTCCAGGTTAGTGGCATAGCACGATGCTTCAGAGATCATCCATGTGCAATTAACAATGGGCAAAACTGCTATTCAAATTATAGCTTGCTACAGATCACCCACCATGTCCCAGGACCCCCACTCCACATTCCTGGAAACACTGGGAAACATAAAGGTCCTACCAAACACCCTGATATTGGGTGATTTCAATTTCCCAAACATTAACTGAGAGAACTACTGAAGTACAAACTCCATTGCCCAACATTTCCTAGAATTTATAAACTCAAACACCCTGGATCAACTGGTCAACACCCCCCCCCCCAAGAGGTGACAACATATTGGGCGACCGGTGCTCCACACTGGAGGTCAACCCCTTGCTGGTTAGATCTGACCATAAACTAATCACTCTGGATATCCACATTCTGCCACCACCCCTGGTCAAATAAACCACCATGAAAAACTTTTCAAAAGCAAACTTTACTTTACTTAAGACCACGGTGGGAAGTTTCAAAGCCCCCATGCTAAAGGATAATGTACCCCAAGCTGCAAATTCCTTTACTAATGAACTCTACAGGCACCTACAAGAATGCATGGATCATACTATTCCAAATAAAACCAAGATTCACTCCTCCAAGAAAAGGAAACCAGTCTGGTGGACCCCTGCCATAAACAAGCTGTACAACAGAAGAAGGAAACTAGTACAGAAAAGAGTAAAATCCTAAGAAGGGAAGACATCCCTGATCAGTATCAGCAAGAAACTATGATCACTCATAAAATCATCCAAGGCTAGCTTCAAAAGAAAAATTGCCATGGACTCCAAAGATAACCACAAGGTTTTCTTTAACTATGTCAAGAATCTAAGTGGCAATTCTCAGATCTGTTCGGAGTTAGTGCAGAATGGCACAAAATACACTGAACTGACCGATATAGCCAACATCCTGGCACACAGGTTCAGTGCAAACTTTACCTCCCTCTCACCCCCCAAAGGGCCCATAACTATACCAGAAGAATGTAGTGCCCCTGAAATCACAGACACTCAGGTTAAAACAGCCTTCTCCAAAGCCAAAATCACAGCATCAATGGGACTGGACGGTGTCCCAGGCTGCATCCTACACAAGCTCAAAGATGAACTAACCCCTCACCTAAACACACTGTTTAAACTCAGCCTCCCCACAGGCTACGTGCCCACAGAGTGGTGCACAGCAATGGTTATTCCACTCCACAAAGGTGAAGCCACAACAGACCTCAGGAAATATCACCCTATAAGCCTGACTAGCTTGGTCTGCAAAGCTATGGAGCACATCATCATGGATCTAATTAACAGAGACATTGGAAACCTCCAAACACTGAACTATACCCAGTTCAGCTTTGTTAAGGGCAGATCATATCGCCTAAACCTGGTGTTCTTCTTTGAGACAGTTACCAAGGCTATAGATGATGGAAAGGTGGTCCACACAGCCTACCTAGACCTTGCAAAGGCCTTCGATACCCTTCCCCACTCAGGTATTGTAGACAACCTCACCAGCCTGAACATAAACCCCTATGTCATGAGATGGGTTGCCAACTGGCTCACAGAGAGAACCCACATGGTAAGAGTTGCGGGAGCTAGGTCTGACTCTAAACCAGTTACAAGTGGCATTCCCCAGGGCTCAGTCCTAGGACCCTTCCTGTTCGGCATATATTTCTCAGAGGTACAGGCAAGCACAGGAGGACTATGGCTGACCAAGTTCGCAGACGACTGCAAACTAGGGGCTATACTTGACTCTCTGGCTGACACAGACATCCTCCAAAAGGGTCTCACTAAGACAGGTACCTGCTGTCAAAACCATGGCATCAAGCTAAATGCCAAAAAGTGCATAGTCATCCCCTTTGGAAAAACCAAAGTACCCACAAACTACCACATAGGTGGTAGCCCCCTAAATACGGAAGACGTAATAAGGGATCTGGTGACCCAAGTAGATAGTAACCTCTCCTTTGATAATCACATTGCCAAAGTGGTTAGAAAATCCTTCTATGTGGCCCACCTAATCACAAAAGGGTTTGCATCCCGATCAAAAGAGGTCATTGGGCCCCTCTATGCATCACTCATCAGACCCATCATAGAGTACAATGCCCCATTTGGGATGTACCTTACAAGACACCTGCAACAACTGGAAAGACCACAGAAGTATCTCACCAAGATTATCACTGGCCTCAAGCCGATGCCCTATGCAGCTTGACTGAAGAAACTCCAGCTGTACTCAGTTGCATACCACCTACTCTGAAGTGATCAATGCCTGACATACAAGGCCATGTCCAACCCAGAATTGATGGACATGTTCCACCTAAAGAAACCTGTATCCCCTCGAGCCACATGCTCCAGGCATCTAAACCTCAACACAACAATAAATAGGACATGCTGGAGGGATAGATTCCTGTCCCAGAGACTTCCCATGCTCTAGAACAAGATTCCAATCTACATTAGGCAGAGCTCCTTGCTAACCCTCTTCAAGAGAAACCTTGATGAGTGGATGGGAGACAGAAAGTTTACCCCAGGGATCACTTCAATGGATCTGCTGGACAGAGGCACAAGGAACTAATCTAAGGGGGTGGTGAATGCCAACACATTTCGGCTAGGCTTATAAATGCTTTCGGGCAGATGGCCTAGTACCTACCGATGAACCTATGAACCTATGACTAGGAAACTACTTGGACTGTCTGTTGAATAAGGACTACATCTAGGAAAATTGACTTTCTTTCCGTTGCTGTCTTATAAATTAATATATCAGAGGCATGTGTGCATATAGAAATGTATGTTATGCAAATGTTTTCCTTGATTATATTTGTGTCACCAAGGTTATATATATATATATGTACCTTGAAGCACTTGGTAGCAAAGTGAACTGCAAGATGTTAAAAAGAAGAGACTGGAAGAAAAAGAAATAAAGGGAGCTGATGGACAATAAAGGTGGGTTATAGGAAAAATGATAAATAACCTCACTGTAACTTCATAAAGTGACACCAATATGCATGGAAGTCTTATTTAAAGAGTTACACATGTACCTGGGTTTCTAGGCTCACGGCAGGCAAATTTTATCTCTAACCAGGGCAGAATAGCAAATCCATGTTTTTAAAGGTATGGATACATGTATAGTGGTAGCCCATAATGCATAAGCTATGTAAAGGATATATAAAATTAAAAAGTATGCACAGCGGGAGAATTGTAGATAAATCAAATAATGAACCAGTATTAATAATATAAAAAAAATTATATATATATATATATATATATATATATATATATATATATATATATATATTTCCAGCACACTTATAATATTTACTATCTAGATCTTAATAAGATCTTATTAAGATTCCAGATGCTTTCAATAAATATTTTACTGAAGCCATTCTAACCCTTGCCAATTCTATACCACCAAGCACCTCTTCACCTCTAAACACCCCTAATACTACAACTCCTACCTTTCACATACAACCTGTCCTTACATCCCAGATTTCCAAACTCCTCCAAAAACGTAAACCCTGCACCCCTTTTGCTGATTGCCTTCCAGCAGAATACCTGCAAATAGCAGCTAAAGCCATTGCCTACTCCATCTTCATCCTTATAAACAGAACAATTTCAGAAAGTAAAATCCCTTCCATATGGAAAGTATCCCACATCATCCCCCTACACAAAGTTGGTACATCTACTCAGCTCTCAAATTTTAGGCCTATAGCCTTACTCTCACCAATTGCCAAAATAATGGAAAAATGCATATACAGACAACTACTTAACCACCTTATCCATAACAACATACTTGCCAACTGCCAACATGGTTTTAGACCATTCCATAGCACAACTACCGTTCTACTATCCTTTACTGACTCTATAAACAAAAATCGTAACAACAATACTTTCTCTTCTGCTCTATTTATTGACCTTTCAAAGGCCTTCATCATGGTGAACCACAACTTACTCATTGAAATCCTAAAAGCCCAATCACTTGACTCACAATCTCTACTATGGTTTAAATCCTATCTTGAAAACAGACAGCAGGCAGTTCTTTGGAATAATACCCTTTCTTCTTCCCTCCCTGTGAACATCGGAGTACCTCAAGGCTCCATTATAGGTCCTCTTCTCTTTTCATTATTTATTAACAATCTACATACCAAAATTCCTCAAGCCACTTGCATTCAATATGTTGATGGCTCAACATTAATTTGCTCTGCCAAGTCCATAAACTCTCTCCAATTCCAGACCCAAACAGTATTAAACAGTGTTGAAAATTGGTTCATGCAGCACTGCCTCCTTCTGAACCCTAAAAAAACAAAACTGTTACTCTTTGCTCCCACTATTAAGTCACTTCTACCAAATTTCATAATAACCTCTAACAATGGCACAAATATAGTCCCTGACACCACAACCCGTTTATTGGGTGTTACAACTGACAACACCCTTAGCTTTGATGACCATATTAACTCAACAATAAAAACTGTCAAAAAAAACTAGGCTCCCTCTACAGACACAAACCCTTCCTTACTCCCCCCAGCGAGAATTACTATTGCTCAGACCCACCTATCCTCTACCCTGTTCTATGCTTCTGCAATTTATACTAATCTGTCTAGAAATAACATTACTAAACTTTCCACCTGTTATAATAATATAGCTAGATTTGCTACCAGTTCCCCCTACAGAACACACCACTGTCACAACCTCAAACAACTGGGATGGCTATAACTGGATAACAAATTACTCTATCAGCAACTTATCACACAAAAAATACTCTATCACCCTAATAATACCCCAATCCTTACTAATCTAATCACCCCCTACAAAAGTCTCCCTACACTTCACTCAGCTAACAAATTTCTAGTTTCTTCTGTCAAATCTAACAACAAAGCAGGGGACTCGCTCTTCTCCAACACAGTGGGAAAAAGCTGGAATCATCTCCCTAGTGAACTTTCCTCTCTTGCTTCCACTCAACTATATAAAAAGCATCTTAAAGAATATCTAAAGAATCTTTGGCTTTGTCCCTGTTCCAACCCTGATTAATTAGACCCAATATACAAGAATTGCACCAGAACCAGGTTCCTATTTTTCTTTCCTTTCTTGCATCTACTCCCACCTGATAAGAATTAACTTTAACCAGCATCTGGTAACTCACTGCTCTCTCGCTTATATAACCCTCTCTGACCTCTAAACCTCTTTTCTACGCTCTCAACTCTTCTTTTCTCCACTGCTTTATAAAAAAAAAACAAAAAAATACGATGTTATATTTTTTGGAATTCTTTTTTTTATAAGTATCTCATCCTCAAATTAATGTGTTTTTAAATAGATGTAATTTTTTACTGTATATTGTAAACTTGTCTCTGCTACTGGTTGGAGCTTTTCTCCCTGGGCCTCTACTGAAAATGGACATATATCCAGTTAGACTAGCCCAGTCAACAAATGTAAATAAATAAATAAATAAAGACGACAAATTCTACAATGTCAGCACTTTATGAGTAAATAAAGCTCAAGTTTAAAATACAACAATATGCTGACAAAATGTATTAATCTAAACAAGTAATACCTATTCATTGCTATTTGAAACCTAAAACTACAAGCATGACAAATGGGAGTAAAGAAAGATATGTTAGACTTAAGTGTATAATAATGCAAATCTAAACAAGGTGACTTACATGCTCATACCTACATCTCGAATAGGTTTGACTCTCAAATCCATGTGGTTGGTTCTTTGTCAAATTAACCTGTTATACATAGGTAGTCTGTGTATGGAGAGTGTATGCTAGCTTGTAGTCTGATGAGATGTGGAACAGCAAAAGAGGATTGCATTATAATTAACAATGGTTTAGATATTGATTGTTTAATGAACATTGTACTTGTTATGATAAATTGTTCTTATGTTTGCCTTTCTCTTTCAGTCAGATGATGCACGTAGATAGGCACGGGGAGGGGGGTGGTACCAGAAAGAGTTTGTCATCGTAATAATCCTGGTCCTGTTTCTTAACTCCATAAAATCTATTAACTTACAAAATTAGTTCCTACAAATGAAATGCTATAAACAGTTGGATATTTATGTGATCTGTGTAGAATGATAAGTGTAGATTCATGGAATATAAAAGGCCTTCAAAATAATAAAAAGAAAATTTTAGTTATTCAGTTGATTTACCAGGCTAGTTCAGGAGTAACTTTCTTACGAGAAACACATATAACGAATAATCAATGGGATATTGACAAAAAGAGAAAATGGCTACAATAGATTATAGAAGCAGGGACAGTACAACCTGAAAGGGCACAGCCATGATAGTTAAAAAATTCTTTAGAGGAAATATTTTGAAATGTGACACTGACCCAAATAGAAGATGGTGCTATTTTACATGTACTCACCCACACTACAAAAAAAAATAGCATTTCTAAATGTATATGGACCACGCATGTATCAGCAACCTTTCCTTTTCAAGATTTACAACCTATTATGGAAATTACCTTACCACTTATTCATATTAGGGGGGGGATTGGAATATGATAGTTAACCCAGGAAAAAATATAGAACAAACAAATACAACAATCAACCACCCCAAGTGACCTCCCTTCTTGCAAAAGTAATTGATGATTTCAACCTGATAGATCCCTTTGATACCCGCAGATCTGACAAATCAGTCAGCAAGTACACATACTACTCAACTTATCATAAATCATGGTCCCGAACTGATCTATTCCTAATCTTCGAATGTATAGCTAAACAGGAAATTCTATACAAATCTGAACCTAGAACCATCTCATATTACTCAAAAATTAGTATTATAATAAAAGAATCAAGATCCATCTATCCCATACATATGTCATCATACTGGCCCTAAATCCAAATGTAATTACAAAATGGATGTCATACAAGAAATCAGTGATATCCTCACTCAATTAGAAAATAGCATCACAACAACCAAAATTCCCTATGATGTTCAATGGGAAGGAACCAAAGCTGTTGTCAGAGGAATACTAATTCAAAAGGCATCACTTTATAAAAAAATAAATAAATAATGAAAAAATGAGTAATCTGGTAAATAAGTTGAAATTAACAGAACTAGAACTACAAAATAAATACTCAACTGAAATATAAGAATCAATCTCCAAACTTCAGAGGCAGCTACATGAGCTCCAAACACAACAGTACCCTATCATGGAACTAAAGACATTACACAAATAAGTGGAATGGGCACAACCCTCCTCAAAAATACTAGCAAGAATGATCAACATAAAAAATAACTCTACCAAAAAAAATTAAATATTTTACAATAATAAAACTTTACACTCAGATAATGATATCATCCAGGGTTTTGAAGAGATCTACCAGAAACAGTATGGCCAACAATAACAATTCCAAGATTTTCTTTACCAATAATTCACTAAAGACTTAAAATTCCCACATCTAAATGAAACACAAATTAACTCTCTAAAAGCTCCTTTAACAATAGAAGAAATTAAACTTGCTATTGATAAGTTGAAACCAGGTAAAGCAGCAGGCCCAGACAGTTTTGTGGCACAATTGTATAAGAAATTTAGGCTGCAAATGGCATCTATCCTAATAAGAGTGTTTAACTATATAACAGAGTTTTGTATCTATTTTCATTGCAAAACCAAACTCAGATAGCTCAAACCCTAACAACTACAGACCAATAATTCTCATAAATGTTAATATTAAAATATTATCAACAATATTAGAAAAATAATCAAAAAAATACTTCCCTCTATAATATCTACAGAGCAATTGGGCTTCATGGGTCATAGACAAGTTTGGGACAACACATCACCATTGACTTAATCCGTCTCTTAGCAAAGGTCAGATGCCTAGAGATGCCTTGTCAGTTGACACATCCAAAGTCTTTGATAGAGTAAATCTAACTTTCTCCTTAAATTATTAAAACAGTTAACAATCAAAACCAATCAAAATTATTAATGGGACAAGACAAGGTTGTCCCCGCTCACCCTATCTATTTAATAGATATATATATATATATATATATATATATATATATATATATATATATATATATATATATACTGAAGCCCTATTACTACAAATAAGCCAAAGAACTTAAAACCACTTCATGCAAATCTCCAAAGCCCAAATAAAATATACAGCATTTGCTGACGATTTAAACATATACTTTACATTACAAAATACTGATATAAAAAAAATCCTGAACTCTATTGATACTTTCTTCAAGGTGTCAAACTATGAAATAAACCCAAATAAGTCAGTCATTTTCCCACTAAATTCCCAAGGAGTTCTACTTTCCAGAGACAAAAATTAAACTAAACTCTTCTTTAAAATGCCTCGGTATCCTATTTAATCACTCTCAAATGGACATATTAAGAAACAACCTCTATAAAACATGGTCAGCTATTACAAATTATATTAACAGATGGAAACACTTAAAACTATCCCCTTTATTTAAAACAGCTATTGTCAAAATGAATATTCTCCCAAAAATTCTATACCAATTAAATGCTATTATTATTAATATAACAAATAAATTCAACAATGTGAAAACACAACTTGCAAAATGTATAAGGCATCCAAAAAACACTAGAATCAGTAACTGTAAATTAACACTACAAAAATAAAAAAAGGGGGCTTGGACTACCCAACTTCCACTTATACTTCGAGATTATAAGTGCCAGTCTTATTATCCACATAACAAATTATGTAACATCTAGTAGAGAACGGTACCCATTGTGGATAAAACTGCCCTTTCAACATATAAACTCAACAAACATAAATCCTAAAACTATCCCCTATATTAACCAAAAGATCTTTCAATTACTTAAACTCCATCCAATAATTAAAAGCAAATTCTTAGTATTCTAGACCTATTCACATCCCTAGAGATCAAAGATACTCTTACAACCAATTCACCTCAACCCAAACCTAAAGCTAAGTAATTGGATGCTGGATCTAGATAAATACCCCTTAATAAAAAATGTACTGCTTTGGATTTCTACCTATTAAAAAAACTCACAATGGAAACCATCAGAAATAATTTGGATGTAACCAAAAAATGCAAGATAATAATTAGACAAATACTTCTCCTAGTCAATTCAATAACCTCAAATATAAAAACGAATGAACAAGATATCAGTATTTCTCAGCTGATCCATAAATCACTACTACTCAAATCCAAAATGCTATCAAGCACTTACAGTTAATAATAAAAATCAAACATCTAAACTTGCTTCTATACTCAAAGTTCTGGCATGAAAAAAAAATGTTACCCCAAATCGAAAAACAATAGCAACAGAGCACACCATGAAACTGATCCCCTTCAAAAAATTAATTTATACACAAATCATGATAAATAATAATGCTTATCATACTTCTGCCTTTTAAAACAAGATAAATCCTACTCACTCCCCATATTGTCCATTCTGTCCTACAAGAGTAGCAGACACCCTGCATATCTTTTGGAGCTGCAAAAAGGTATATAAATTGTGGTGTTCGCTAAGGTCTAAACCGAAGAAAAAAGGCTATACAAAATCAACTTACTTTGTTGTGGGAAACTGCAATACTACATATAATTCCAGAAAACCTCACTTATATGAATAAACACATCTTAATTACATTATGTGCTCTATTGAAATTTTATATAGCAAAAAATTGGTCGGACAGATCTAAAGTCACATGGGAAGAATTTAAAAATATTAGCTACGAAATACATTATAGCAAGTAAGTTAATTACTAAAAGCCAAAAGAAACACACATACCATTAGAATTATTGTAAAATACTACTAGATATCTTAGCATAAAACTATATAAAATACTTTTAAAAAGCATGAAGGCCTCAAAGCAGTATATTATGGACCGAGTGTTAATTCATATCTTCATAGCTCACAAATTCTCCCTTGTAAAAATCTAGAGTGGAGTTAATGGTAATCTTGGTTGACATCAAAGTGGAAATAGTGTTATTAGTTACTGTTTACATTTTTTAGGTACATATATGTCAGTGCATCACTAATTGTTAACCCAACAAAGGGTATATTACCAATAGCTTTGTTCTCATAAAGTACTAAGCAAAGCAATTATTGCATTCTAAGCAAGATTTTAGTAATTGCTGTACTCTTTATGGTTCCATAATGTTATTCTGTAAACAATGATATGTGGGCAAATGTTATCTACCGTTGATTCATACCTTACCTTCATGAACTGTGTTTTTTATTGTAAATAAAGAAAATAATAAACATTAGATTGGGAAAAAAAAATCTATTCCTGAAAGTGTCATCTCCTCTCCCAAGGACATGATTGCTGATACCCCATGACCTCTAGATATATGCATGCTTAATACTGTTACAGTCTCTGACGCTTCCCATATGCTAGCATTCCTCTCTCATGCAGCAGCAGGGAAAGGAGTAGTGATATCTGTACAGAACTCATAAATGTCTAGTTTAATGTGTATCAATTACGACACTGAAGCTTTACTTGAAATTTTAGAATTCTTTCTGAGGTAAGGATAGACTCTGAGGTCATGTCATAGGAGTCTCTACATAATGTCAGAGCAAAGTTTTGAGTTTATTGATACTGCATTAAATACTGTAGATGGAAAGAATATATTGCTTCTTGGTGATTTTAATTTCTACCGCAATAACTAGGACACATGATTTTGTAATTTGTCTTTTACAGGAGAATGTTTGTATATGTTATTAATGAAGAACTATAAACAACTCATATATATTGTCCTACTCATTATAATAACATTTTGGACTTATTATTTACTGATATACCTAATAGAATTAATCAGCTTCCTCTATTGGCGGTACTGGGGTAATTCTGATCATAATGTCTTCTATTTTACAATCTTTGAAAGTACTAAAACAGTTATTACAACAATGATAAAATATGATGTTTCCAAAATTAATGATACTTTAGAAACAGAACTTGACATTTTTAAAAACATTCAAGTAACATCAGATGTTTATAGTAACTTCTGGGAAAAGTTTGAGACTATGTGTTTTGATACTTCAAATAAGTATAAATCCAAAATTACAGTGAATACAATGTGCATTACTCCCCCTGGTGGAACAGCTCTTAGGATAAGTTACTTAAACTCAAATGGAATTTTTTCTTAAGTTTATAAAAAATATGGCAAACAGTCATCTAGACAAATATATAATTTGGCTTGTCGGAAACTTAAAGCCAGAGTAAGAAAGACAAATGTGCTTATGATGAAAAAAATGTACTGAGTCTGTTTCTAAAACATTTTTTACTTATAGCAATCATAACAAGGCAATTACATCTGTGTAGGGCTATAGTCTTTGGATAATAAACATAGTAGCAGCAGTAGTAACCAGGAAACAACAAATTCATTTGAGTTCTCACATTTTGAATGTTAAAGATGGCAGTAATAATCAAATACGGATTCATTTGCACATCAAGGAGAGTTATTGCTATCATACAATTTTTGAAAAAATAATGATAAATTCTTTAAAAAAGTTAAGTGAAAGAGCAGTCTAAATCCTGATTCAATACTGATGTTTAAGGATCAAATTATAAAGTCATTAATTATTTTATTTAATATGATATTAAATTATAATATAGTTCCATGCAACTGGAAACTTGCCAATGTAACACCAATACATAAAGTCAGTAAATATGAAGCTGTTGATAATTAGAGATCAATAAGCTTAATATTTGCAAGTGTTCTGAAAAATGTTTACTGACTTTGATGGCTAAATACGGTTGTCTGGATGTTAATATTGATATGTAGTAACATGGTTTTGCGAGGAAAAGATCTAGCTTAAGACATTTATCTGTATTTTATGAGATTGCCAGCATATTTATTGAAAGATACTTTAAGGTAGGTGTTGTGTACATATATCTACCCAATGCTTTTGGTAGAGTCCTCCATAATGAAATAATTATTGCTATGACTGAGTTAAATGTTAATCCTTTAAATTCATTTGATTAATAATTGGTTGTCAGGAAAGAAACAATGGGGTAAAAATTTGGGTGATTTCAAACTGATTTGAAATATATATAACTCTGTCCTTAAAGAATCTTTTCTTGGACCTAATTATTTATCTTTGTATTTTCTTTTTTACTATTAAATAAGTATTTTTATAACAAAACATGCAGGTGACAAGACAGTCGCATGTTTCACACCATATAAATGTAATTTATTATTTCATTTACATCATCTCATACAGTGATTTAGTAATCTTGGTATGAACATTAAAGATGGTAAAATTGGGATTATGTTTCTTGGGCCATCCAAATTACAATATCCTTTGTTTATGAGGAATACAATTTAAAATGTGTTAGGTACAAAGATTCAGGAATCCTTGTCTAGTACATTTTCATTTTCCAATAGTATACACGGAGTTACAAATAAAGGCATGCAATCTTGAACATTGTTTATCAGAAATATATCTATCAGGTCATTATGTATACTAAAGGAATTATTTTTTAGTTAGATCAGGTGAATATTGGAATATGTCAATATTTTGTACATACTGAAAAAATGATGGTGCCAGAAAGTCTAGAAAAAAATTTTACAAAAAGAATGCCAGAGCTTAAATAATTTCTCTATTTTCAGTGATTAAAATGGCTACAGTTTTATTTTTTATATACTATATGGTTTAGAGGCAATTTATGCTTAACCTATAAAACTATGAATGATGGTGAACTATAAATATTGTTAAACAAGGAAGTCTTTAGTACTGGTAACATTTTGAAAAATAATGTGATCAGTTATAAAATTTAACTTAATAGAACTAATAAAAGAAATACATGTATTACACAATCATTAGATATATCTTAAAATAAACTCTCAATAAATATTGGGAAATGGTAATCATTGCATGTATTTATAATTAATTTAAATAATTGGATGAGCAACATGGTATATCCCTTGATGGTGTAGTCTCTGCTTTGATAAGGCTATTCTGTTATCGCACAGTATAACTCAGTCATGGAAGTGATGATATGTCATCTGCTATTGAGCACTGCTGTGACATTGGTAGCAAACAAAATGACAGACACTGGCTTTCAAAGTGGCCAGTAACACATGCTGTCCAGCTAAATGCTACTCCTTGCATTATATGTTGATTGATAATACCTGTTCACTAAGAAATGATGTTTGGATATGTTGATCACTGTGGCTCATCAGACACATTTTATATGATTTTAATCCAGCCATTATGTTTTGATTTTGTCATTTACATACCTGCTGGCTTACATTCACCATTTGACACTAATTTGCAAGTCATTATACTGTAATTTGTATACAATGCATATTTTGCTATTTTTCCTGTCAGCATTATCATGCTATGCATGCCTTTGTATCAGCCTCTCCCTGCACATCATGCTATTTCACCTAGTGCAGTGTACCATTTGTTTCTGAATACCCCCATATCTGTAAATAATTGCTTCACTATGCAATTACATATCATTCTTGTTGAGTCTTTTACATTTTTGAATTCAGTCTCATCCTCATCAAAATTATCCCATTGTGTTTTCAAATTATACTGATTACATCATAATTGTATAACATTTATGAGTAATTATCAAATAAAACTAATTGCACTTTGCAGTGATGTTTGCGCTGAACTAACAATATCCAAACAAGCAGGAGCTCATATGTAAACTTCAGCTGTGTGTTCTAATAAGGTACATAATTTTCCAACCAGAATACAATCTTGTCAAATAACAGAACAATTTGTATTTAGTACTCTCAAATTTTCTAATAATTTTCTTTCCTACATTGTCAAGTAACCTTTTTTTTAAACATCTAATGCATACTACATTACATACTTAATAATCAAAAGAGGAAAAGCTGGAAGCATAACTCAAGAATATCAGAAGAGTATAGATATTACCACTGTAAAATGAACACCTTGATGTCAAATATTAACAATATGTAGCTTCAAATGCATGAAAACACAGGAATAATTGTAACATACACATAACATTCATGATACCTATATTTATAGCATTGCAAGACATTATTATAAGTTCTCAAATACTTTGCTAGCTCTGCTTTAAAATGCAGTCGCTTTTATTCATAACACTATATAAATTCAAAGGCATGAAAACAGTGTAATTAATATATATATATATATATATATATATATATATATATATATATATATATATATATATATATATAACAATTATATTACTGGTATTTAAAACAATATAACATATAATTATGAATTCTGAAACACTTACCAGTTTCTGTTATTTCACAGTCTTAATTATGAAGCCTGGTGTGTGGGCCACAGCCTTTATGCAGTGCATTGGCAACATATAAATTTAAAAGCATAAAAACACAGTATAATTGTTAACACATACTTATAGCATTCATATTACTTTCAATAGTCTTTAAAATAAACCAAAATGCAATGTCATCTACAATTAAATGAACATATTGTTATAAATTCAAAACTACATGCTAGTTTCTTTTTTACTTCACAAACGTAGTCATAACTTCCATTGTATGGCCCAGGGCCTACAATTGGATGTATTCCCAGATGATATTATTATACTAAGTAAAGGTTATTTTCACCCACTGATAATGAAATATACAGCAAAGTCCAGTCATAGGATATTAGTCTTGTTAATCAACAAAAATAGTTGAGATTTGAGTGTGACAGTGATTCTTTCAGAGATTTAATCATGTAGGTAAACATCTCCTTTCCACTGATTTCCAGCCGCCCATTGCATACACATGTACTGTTTCATACGCTTCTTGACCTCTTTGTTCTTACCATTCATCTTCCATATCCATAACATTCATGTTACCAACCATCTTAGAAGAGCCAGACTACCCACCTCCTTGATATCATTAAAGTCAATTACATCAGTTCGTTCAATTTAGCTATCATCATATTTACTTTAGTGAAGACCTGCATGCACTCTGGGAAGAATACCTCCATGAGCACTGGGAACAACAATTTACACTTTATTTCCTTTCTTCACCATTCCTAGATGTCTTTCTTAATGCAATGGAGCTTTAGAAACATCATGCTGTATTACGATTGCTTACTCTTCTACATTTCAACTCTTTCCTGGTTGCTACAGTTAGTAAAAGAAAAAACAAGCTGGCTTCAGGAACACAAAACCACTATTTATTACTGTGAGCGCTTTCATAAGAGTAAATGCTCCAACTTCTTCGGACAAACTCCAGGACAAAAGAACACACTTTATATAGTGTGACAAACAATAAATCAATCAGAAAGTCATTCAATCAAACAAATAGGCTCCAACTGTAATCAGTGTTGATCATTTTAAAACCAAGTCGTAGAACCATGACATCATAAATAAGTTAAATTCAATAAGAAAAATACATTGGCATTATTACTAAAGAACCACTTTTGTAAACACTCCATTAAAAAGTTGGACATATATAAAAACCCCATAACAGTATAAAATCTAAACTATCTAACACTGTCCACCCAAGGCATGAATAGATAAATGCATGCCTAGAACAGCTAAACAGGGACTAAATGCCCCTAATGGATATACCAACATGAAATATTATATGCTAAATACAAAATATACTTGAAAATTCATATACAGAGTATATATGTGGGAAATCTACTGGGTTGATAATTACTGCCAAAACCTTGACCTTTTTGTAGGTGTATATACATAAAAACTCTCATTATTATATGTGGACTATAAAAAAGGAAGTATTTAGTGTACATTTATATGGACAAGTAGCCAAATTACCAAATACTTATTATTAACTACCTGGTAAGAGCTTTTAATTTAAGCAAACATTTAATGGATACAAATTCATTTAAATGTGGTGGAATATTTGCCACCACAATTTGCACTCCACAAGCTTTAAGTCCCATGGGCCATCTCTTATATTGTGTTCAACTTGTTGTAATACTACAAAAGAAAATTTATGATCAGGGTGCCCCATGATATGTTTGGCCAGGGCATTGGTAGCTAAACTCTTGTGGATACTATAGAGGTGCTCGCACACTCTTTGTTTGATTGTCAACTCAGTTTTGCCGATGTAGTATGCATCAAAACTTCACATAAAGCAGCGTAGACTACCCGCTGAGTATCACAGTTGAAATTCCCATCAATCGTATATATACTGTCCCTAATCTTTATTCTGTTACTAATTTTAAAATGTTTGCAATGGGGACATCTACCACACTTAGACATACCGAGGCAGCCCTTACTGTTTTTTTTTTCTTTTTCACAACCAGACATTTCAGATTAGAGCCCCTTCTGAAAGTAAGCTGTGGTGATTGTCCTAATGATTTATTAATCCCATTGTCTTCTAAAATAAAGGCCCAATTTTTAGTAAGGATGTCCCTAATGAATTTAGAATCTAAAGAATATGTTGTCATGAATCTAATATTCATATCCAAACTAGTATCTATTCTTCTTTGGGAAGGTAGTACACCCAATGACAATGATGTTGTCTCTGTTTCATATCCTTAGTACAATATGGGGCAAAAATGGCCTACTAGCCTTTTATTAATCACTTCATCAAAGATATGTTCTAGGAATCCCAAGGGATAACCTCTTTTAATAAACATACTTTTGAGCAAGGCACATTCGCTTAGGAAGTCATCATAGTTCGAGATCATTCTGGCTTCCCTGACTGCCTGCCCTTTCACAACTGCCTTCTTCTTCTGATGGTGAACGTGGCTACTCATGAAATGCAAGAAGGCATTTGAATAAGTAGGTTTTCTAAAGATAGTGGTTTTATACCTACTATTAGGGCTATCTTTACATAGGTGGACATACTAAAAGTTGATTGTATCAAGGCCTACTTGGAAAGTAAATTCCAAGAATGTTGTTAAGGCTGTGATAGCTGTAATGAATGGTTGAATCAACTCAACATCCCCTTCCAAATAAAGAATATGTTGTCCTGGTATCTTGTGTACCAGACAACATGTTCCTTAAACATTGGGTTGTTGAACAATAGCACTCTTTCCCAATAGGCCGTTACACAGTTGGCAAAACTACTGCCACAAGATGATCCCATTGCTATCCCAGATTTCTGTAAAATCAGTTGCCCATTGAAACTAATAAAATTATTAGTCAGAACTATCTCCAGCAGAGTTTCAATGTCATAAATATCTTTATTGTCCATCCTTTTCATGTGTAGGAAATCTCTAATCCATTCCATGCCTAAGTTGTGCGGAATGACAGTATAGAGATCCTTAATATCAACTGTAAGGAACATGAAATTGTCATCATATTCTAAGTTATTGATGTCATCAAGAAAACTCCACAAGTCATGGCATATCTGTGGTTCTGATTTAACAACAGGTTTAAGATTGTGATCTACATACTTTGCACTTGCGTAAGTAATAGAGCCCCTCCCATCCACTATTGGTCCGAATGGAGGATTCTTCACATCTTTATGTAGCTTTGGGACCCCACATAATGGAGATATCACAGGTGCTGACATGGTTAAATATTGGAGAGTGCCCAAATCAATACTCCCTTCAAGGAACAAATCATTAAGCATGTTATTAACATTTTTGTAAGCCCCATTAATTTCATTTAAACTTACACGTTCATAAGCAATACTATCCAAATGTACTTGCATCCTATCCACATATTCATATTGATCCATAAAACAAGGCCACCACCCTTATCGGGCTTCATGACTCTAACATCACATGCATTGAGAAGGTTAATGAAAGCAAGTTCATCCACAGAAAAAATTCCTTTGTATGCTTAAATTATTAACTCTATTTGCTAGCAATGCTCTAATGTCCATTTTGCACACTTTTTCAAACACTGCCAGGGATTCTTGGAATGGTGGATTAAATAAGCTTGATACTCTCATCTATTAGTAAGTGTAGAATTAGTTCCCATTAGACAAGTTAAATTAAGTTTGTGCATGAACATTTTTAAATCTAAGATAGCCCTGACTAAGTCCACTCTTTTATCCGGGACAAATGATAGACCTTTGGCAAATACATTAACCATGCTGTCATCAATATGGAGGGAACTAAAGATTAATATTTTAAAATCCCCTTCAGCACTTACTAGAATTTGGAGGGCATCTTGTCTCATCTCCTTCTCCGATTCTGACGTCTTCTCTGTTGGCCTTGCCTTCTGTTGTTCCTTTGTTGATTCGGATTCTGTTGAAATCTGAAGTTGTCCCGAAAACCCTGTTGGTTATTTATATCTGTTAGACTGTTGTTACTGCCACCTCTGGCTTGCTCTTGTTGTTGAAAAGCATTATGCTGTTGATTATTTCTGATACATTCGCTACGGTGAAATAACAATGTTTGATCCCCATTAACAAAGTTTTCAGAACTATTTGTATCATCAGCATCATCAACTGGGCATTGATCAGATATGCCATCTCCATTAGTGTTTGAGTTAGATATTTGCGGGGGGTGGTGGATATGCAAAACCTTTCATATAATCATTCAAGTCTCTTATATCCTTTTTCTTTTTCACGTCAATGGCTTTAGTAAGACTGGCCTCAATGCTTGAAAACATTCTAGCATATTCAAATCTATATCTATGTAAGTCAATGCCAATAGTGATGGCATGCTCTAAAATCACCAAATCAGCCTTAAATGTATTAATTTTAATCAAGTACTGTTTGATGAGAGTAGAAAGAAATTCAAAACCTTGTTTATCAAAAAGTACAATTAAGTCATTTTGAAACGCTGAATTATTTACAAGTCCAGCAGGGTATCTCCACTGATGATGACCCTTAGGAATGATTTTTTTAGATAAGCATTCTTGCAGATATGAAACTTCTAATTGTAGTTTACGGCATTTAAATAATTTCTGTTCAAAGTCATTCAGCTGCCAGACAATAGATTTGGTGATATTGTTAAGCCCAGTAGTTGCTCCCAAATTGTTAAAATTGTTGAAAAATGTAGCGTCCCTTAGATATGTAGCCATAGTAGGAATATTCCCAATGTTAAACATGTTGGGAACTCCTCGCTGACGGCCAAGTGCCGCCCTCTGATTACCTTCTGTATTGGCGATGTTTAGCTCATTGGGTGAAGCCCTTGTCGGAGCACTAGAAACATTAGAGAGTAACAAAAGTTGTTCACTTGAACCTGATGCAAGGTTCACTGTTTCAGCTATTCCATGTGGTATAGACCCATTCACTCCATCAAGGCATTGTGTTAACGAATCGACCCTTTTCAAAAGTCCCTGCTCCAAGGCTGTCAGATTCCCCATGGCATTCGCTTCCGGAGAGGCAGCTGGTGAAACCGGCAAACTGTTGTCCTGAGAAAATAAAGGCTGGGATTGTGCACCCACACTGTTCACCATCCAGACCACATTAAACACTTCTCACATGAAAAAACTTAGTAAAAGAAAAAATGAGCTGGCTTCAGGAACACAAAACCACTATTTATTACTGTGAGCGCTTTCGTAAGAGTAAATACTCCAATTTCTTCAGACAAACTCTAGGACAAAAGAACACACTTTATATAGTGTTACAAATAATAAACCAATCAGACAATCATTCAATTAAACAAATAGGCTCCGACCGTAATCAGTATTGATCATTTTAAAACCAAGTTGTAGAACCATAACATCATAAATAAGTTAAATTCAATAAGAAAAATACATTGGCATTATTACTAAAGAACCACTTTTATAAACACTCCATTAAAATGTTGGACATATATAAAAACCCCATAACATTATAAAACCTAAACTATCTAACATGGTCCAACCAAGGCATGAATAGATATTGCATGCATAGAGCAGCTAAATGGGGACTAAACACCCCTAATGGATATACCAACATGAAATGTTATATGCTAAAAACAAAAAATTCATATACAGAGTATATATGTGTGAAAAAAAAAAGTATATATATATATATATATATATATATATATATATATTGATATACAGCAAACTACTGGGTTGATAATTACTGCCAAAACCTTGACCTTTTTGTAGGTGTATATACATAAAAACTCTCATTATTATATGTGGAGTATAAAAAAGGAAGCATTTAGTGTACATTTATATGGACAAGTAGCCAAATTACTAAAAGTTGCTTATTATTAACTACCTGGTAAGAGCTTTTAATTTAAGCAAACATTTAATGGATACAAATTAATTTAAACCTGGTGGAATATAGGCTGATGTGTGAATTTGCCAGCACAATTCGCATTCCTCAAGCTTTAAGTCCCATGGGCCACCTCTTATATTGTGTTCAACTTGTTGTAATACTACAAAAGAAAATTTATGATCTGGGTGCCCCATGATATGTTTGGCCAGGGCGTTGGTAGCTAAATTCTTGTGGATACTATAGAGGTGCTTGCACACTCTTTGATTCTCAACTCAGTTTTGCCGATGTAGTATGCATCACAATTTTCACATAAAGTAGCGTAGACTACCCCCTGAGTATCACAATTGAACTTCCCTTCAATTGTATATACCCTGTCCCTAATCTTTATTCTGTTACTAATTTTAAAATGTCTGCAATGGGGACATCTACCACACTTAGACATACCGAGGCAGCCCTTACTGTTTTTTTTCTTCTTTTTCTCAACCAGACATTTCAGATTAGGGCCCCTTCTGAAAGTAAGCTGTGGTGATTGTCCTAAAGATTTATTAATCTCATTGTCTTCTAAAATAAAGGCCCAATTTTTAGTAAGGATGTCCCTAATGAATTTAGAATCTAAAGAATATGTTGTCATGAATCTAATATTCATATCCGAACTAGTTTCCATTTTTCTTTGGGAAGGTAGTGCATCCAATGATGTTGTCTCTGTTTCATATCCTTAGTACACTATGGGGCAAAAATGGCCTACTAGCCTTTTTTTAATCACTTCATCAAAGATATGTTCTAGGAATCCTAAGGGATAACATCTTTTAATAAACATACTTTTGAGCAAGGCACATTCGCTTAGGAAGTCATCATAGTTCAAGATCATTCTGGCTGCCCTGACTGCCTGCCCTTTCACAACTGCCTTTTTCTGATGGTGAACGTGGCTACTCATTAAATGCGAGAAGGCATTTGAGTAAGTAGGATTTCTAAAGATAGTGGTTTTATACCTACTATTAGGGCTATCTTTACATAGGTGGACATACTAAAAGTTGATTGTATCAAGGCCTACTTGGAAAGTAAATTCCAAGAATGTTGTTAAGGCTGTGATAGCTGTAATGAATGGTTGAATCAACTCAACATCCCCTTCCAAATAAAGAATATGTTGTCCTGGTATCTTGTGTACCAGACAACATGTTCCTTAAACATTGGGTTGTTGAACAACAGCACTCTTTCCTAATAGGCCGTTACACAGTTGGCAAAACTACTGCCACAAGGTGATCCCATTGCTATCCCAGATTTCTGTAAAATCATTTGCCCATTGAAACTAATAAAATTATTAGTCAGAACTATCTCCAGCAGAATTTCAATGTCATAAATATCTTTATCGTCCATCCTTTTCATGTGTAGGAAATCTCTAATCCATTCCATGCCTAAGTTGTGCAGAATGACAGTATAGAGATCCTTAATATCAACTGTAAGGAACGCAAAATTGTCATCATATTCTAAGTTGTTGATGCCATCAAGAAAACTCCACAAGTCATGGCATATCTGTGGTTCTGATTTAACAACAGGTTTAAGTTTGTGATCTACATACTTCACACTTGTGTAAGTAATAGAGCACCTCCCATCCACTATTGGCCTGAATGGAGGATTCTTCACATCTTTATGTAGCTTTGGGGCCCCAAATAACACAGGTATCACAGGTGCTGACATGGTTAAATATTGGAGAGTGTCTAAATCAATACTCCCTTCAAGGAACAAATCATTAAGCATGTTATTAACATTTTTGTAAGCCCCATTAATTTCATTTAAACTTAGACGTTCATAAGCAACACTATCCAAATGTACTTGCATCCTATCCACATATTCATATTGATCCATAAAAAAAAGGCCACCACCCTTATCGGGCTTCATGACTCTAGCATCACATGCATTGAGAAGGTTAATGAAAGCAAGTTCGTCCACAGAAAAATTCCTTTGTATGCTTAAATTATTAACTCTCGTGTCCATTTCGCACACTTTTTCAAACACTGCCAGGGATTCTTGGAATGGTGGATTAAATAAGCTTGATACTCTCATCTATTAGTAAGTGTAGAATTAGTTCCCATTAGACAAGTTAAATTAAGTTTGCGCATGAACATTTTTAAATCTAAGATAGTCCTGACCAAGTCCACTCTTTTATCCAGGACAAATTATAGTTGCTCCCAAATTATTAAAATTGTTGAAAAATGTAGCATCCCTTAGATATGTAGCCATAGTAGGAATATTCCCAATGCTAAACATGTAGGGACCTCCTTGCTGTCCACCAAGTACCGCCCTCTGATTACCTTCTGTATTGGCGATGTTTAGCTCGTTGGGCGAAGCCCTTGTCAGAGCACTAGAAACATTAGAGAGTAACAAAAGTTGTTCACTTGAACCTGATGCAAGGTTCGCTGTTTCAGCTATTCCATGTGGTATAGACCCATTCGCTCCATCAAGGCATTGTGTTAACGAATCAACCCTTTTCAAAAGTGCCTGCACCAGGGCTGTCAGATTCCCCATGGCATTCGCTTCTGGAGATGCACCAGAAGAAACCGGCAAACCGTTGTCCTGAGAAAATAAAAGCTGGGATTGTGCACCCACGCTACTCGCCATCCAGACCACATTAAACACTTCTCACATGAAAAACCTTAGTAAAAGAAAAAAATGAGCCGGCTTCAGGAACACAAAACCACTATTTATTACTGTGAGTGTTTTCGTAAGAGTAAATACTCCAACATCTTCAGACAAACTCTAGGACAAATGAACACACTTTATATAGTGTTACAAACAATAAACCAATCAGACAATCATTCAATCAAAAAAATAGGCTCCGACCGTAATCAGTGTTGATCATTTTAAAACCAAGACATAGAACCATGACATCATAAATAAGTTAAATTCAATAAGAAAAATGCATTGGCATAATTACTAAAGAACCACTTTTGTAAGCACTCCATTAAAATGTTGGACATATATAAAAACCTCATAACAGTATAAAACCTAAACTATCTAACACGGTCCAACCAAGGCATGAATAGATAAATGCATGCTTAAATTATTAACTCTTTTTGCTAAAAATGCTCTAATGTCCATTTCGCACACTTTTTCAAACACTGCCAGGGATTCTTGTAACGGTGGATTAAATAAGCCTGATACTCTCAAGCTATTACTAAGTGTAGAATTAGTTCCCATTAGACAAGTTAAATTAAGTTTGCGCACGAACATTTTTAAATCTAAGATAGTCCTGACCAATATATTTTCTTTTGTAGTATTACAACAAGTTGAACACAATATAAGAGGTGGCCCATGGGATTTAAAGCTTGAGGAGTGCGAATTGTGATGGCAAATTCGCACATCAGCCTATATTCTACCAGGTTTAAATGAATTTGTATCCATTAAATGTTTGATTAAATTAAAAGCTCTTATCAGGTAGTTAATAATAAGCAACTTTTGGTAATTTGGCTACTTGTCCATATAAATGTAAACTAAATACTTCCTTTTTTATAGTCCACATATAATAATGAGAGTTTTTATGTATATACACCTACAAAAAGGTCAAGGTTTTGGCAGTAATTATCAACCCAGTAGTTTCCTGCATATATATATATATATATATATTTTTTTTTTTTTCACACATATATACTCTGTATATGAATTTTCAGGTATATTTTGTATTTAGCATATAATATTTCATGTTGGTATATCCATTAGGGGTGTTTAGTCCCCGTTTAGCTGCTCTATGCATGCATTTATCTATTCATGCCTTGGTTGGACTGTGTTAGATAGTTTAGGTTTTATACTGTTATGGGGTTTTTATATATGTCCAACATTTTAATGGAGTGTTTACAAAAGTGTTTCTTTAGTAATAATGCCGATGTATTTTTCTTATTGAATTTAACTTATTTATGATGTCATGGTTCTATGACTTGGTTTTAAAATGATCAACACTGATTACTATCGGAGCCTATTTTTTTAATTTAATGATTGATTGGTTTATTGTTTGTAACACTAGATAAAGTGTGTTCTTTTGTCCTAGAGTTTGCCTGAAGATGTTGGAGTATTTACTCTTACGAAAGCGCTCACAGTAATAAATAGTGGTTTTGTGTTCCTGAAGCCAGCTCGTTTTTTTCTTTTACTAAGTTTTTTCGTGTGAGAAGTGTTTAGTGTGGTTGCTACAGTTGCCACAAGACTTTTTTCTGTCAATACAATAAACAAATTGCACAAGAATTATTTTGGTTTTACTATATTTCCACTCCTCAAGTAAAGAAGGGAGCTCATACACTTTTTGTTCATCCCCCAATGACATCTTAGCAAACTCAGTCTAGAGGGCCATCTTTTTTTAATACAATCCAAATAATTCAATCCTTCTGCATGCTAAGGCACTCCATTTAACAATGGATTCTTTTTTGTTGGCTTCTTTTTCCAAAGTTGCTAACTGCTGATTAATATATGTAATCACCCAACTGTATCCACTGCTTTATCAAATATATCATGTGCTTTCTACACTCCTAGCAATATGGCATCATGTGTGTCATAAAAAATACAACTCAGTCACTTCATATGGTTTAAGTCTTTTAGCATCTACTACCAACAAACCTTTTAAGTGTCTAGAGTCAAACAAAATTTCTTCCAGTGTTTTAGCATTGTCCTTAGTATTAGCCATAGTATCTCCTTCTCTTCAAGGTCACCATTGTCAGATAGGTCCATGCTTCTTGCACCCCCCCCCCCCCAGCATGGAATCTTCTAATATCATATCTTCTGCCTTCATCTCAAATTCCTTCTCCAGCAACATGAACAGGATGTATTCAGTCACCAATACTCTCAAACTCACATTGAATAAAGCATTGTAACTATGAAACATATACTGTTTTCAGCCCTCAACATGAAACAACCGGAGGAGACATCCAATAATTTGAATCACTGTGCTATTTCTCTACAGCTGTAATAGTTTTTTTGTTCATTTATACATATCGCATGACCAAATATTATGAATTATACTTTAGACTTGATGAGTGCTGCCATTTGCAAACTTCACATAGCCACTTGAGGTGTTTTGCTATTTGAAATTCACTGACCTCCCTTGATATATCTTACCTGTGTCTGCAATTATTCCTTTATGAGTTTGTAAAAAGTATCAATGCATGCTGGTGTGCACTTGACTGTGCTTCCTAAATGCAAGACATCCATGAAAATAATATAGTGAAGCATGCATGTGTATATTGTGTTGTACAGTCAAACTTTAGTGACTGGTTTATTTACTTATATTAAACAAATCATTCAGTATATGAGGCCAACACAAAAAAGGGTTCAGGAAAATCTAAAACAAAACATGGCTAATTCATAAACAGGGGCTCATGGCTACTTATTAATTGCAGTTTCTCTAAATCACAATTTGTTAAAATGAGTATTCATCATCAAAATCTTACTGGGTCAGTAAATTTCACTCAGATGACAAGTTCAGGAAATATTTCTTTAATCAGAAAAGGCCTCTGCACCACAAGTGGTGTTTTGCACTCTGACGTTAGTATTGCAAAGCAAAGATCAGGTACCTTCAACAAGCGGGGTTCTTTGCTTTCTCTTCCAGCTTGTCCTCTTTTGATCCTGGACACATTACTGAACCAAAGTGACAGGCGGTGCAGCTTGTATTCTTGACTATATCCATACTTTAGATCTGCACTAATGAATAAATGAATGTTAGGTATTGGATGTTTAGTGCTTTAGCAATTGATATATTTTCACAGATTATATTATTTGCTTTAAGATCATTGCAACACACTTTAACATTAATGTACTACACAATAAAGATTTGGAGTTTGAGCATCACTGCTCACCCTAGTCATAATATAACACCCCTTCCCAACTTTATAAAAGAGGTGATATTGTTAGGAAGGCCATTAATTGCAGTATATTAGACATACCTAAGATTGTCACCTCTCAAGAATATTTCTTACCATACAAGAAAGTAGGGTCTCTGTCAGGAAATTCAGTTTTGGTGAGTACTTGTCAGGTATTGTGAGCCATTCTGAGAGTTTACATAATACTTCTAAAGTCTATTTCCCCAGTTATTTACAGTTTTACTTGGATTTATGATTTTCATTTAATTTATTTTGCCAGAATACCTTTTTTTTTGTTTTAAATGGCATCCTAGTTGATATGAAATGTGACTATTAACAGAAAGTTAGACTAAGCAGAAGAATCCTCCTCATGATACATTTTAGATGTACACAAAATAGTCTGGGCTTTCTTTATGTATATAGATCTAGGTATAGGTATAGGTATAGGTATATATATATATATATATATATATATATATATATATATATATATATATAGATAGATAGATATAGATATGTGTGTGTTTGTGTGTGTATGTGGAACAATGGTCTGTACTCCAGTTAAACTTTATGACCTCTGTGGATAAATTACATATACTTTTTGTTTTCAGTATAAGTAATAAATAGATATGAATAATGTCTGGATTCAGGAAAATTATATAAAACCTGGATTATAAAAACAACTGTAAACAGTGAACAATTATATTTTCTTCTTTGTGCCCTCATTTCACATTTTCTCAATATGTTTTTAAACCCCCATGCTGATCTAGTTTTACAGTTTCAATAAACATACCAGTTGCCAAAAAAAACATTATAAATATCTTTGAAAGTGCATTGGATGGGGCAGTGGGTGGAGGAAGGGGTGGGGCTTTTTTCAAATTTTTCTCTCTTCCAGAGGTGGCAACCCTGGACACAACTGCTTTGAAACAGAGGTGATTTTATTTTCTAGCTAAGTATTTACAGTGCAGAAGGTCTTTGGACCTTGAAAATGCAGAGACTATTTACTCTTAGGGTCCAGGCAGTTTAGCCATGTTGCCATCTAGTGACAGAATGTATACGTTGATAGATAAGATTTGTAAATCAGGATGTGTATTAGTAGCATTCATCTCTTTTTCTAGTGATCCTTTTCTCCTTTCTGCTCATAGCACTTTATTGCTGTGTATCCTATCACGGAAAGCATCCTCTGAAGGAGATGGGTTCCCCTTCATCTCTGTTGAACTAGCTTACCTGCCCGCATTCCTTAGCTCTCGCATCATTACACAATGTGGTGGTGATGGGAGGGAGTCAGAGACATGACTGTCCATCAAGAGGAACAGAGGTAGTTTATTAAATTAAATCTAATGTCTTCCCTGGCAAGCATCCTGATGGTGAACATGCATGTTTGCTGAAATGAGGTCATGAAATGTCTTGCACAAAGTGTTTCCCTAATTCCATACAGGTACAATAAAGGCTACTAATTTTGCAGCTCATTAAAGGTAAAATTCCATTTTGAGTCCATAAACTGCATATTATATGCCCATCCTCAAGTGGGTGTTACTATTATTGTGAACCAGACATGCACTCTCCTCCATGATGTGCTATTCAATACTGTCCTCTAATTCCCACCCTCCCCTGTTAGCTTTTCCAGCTCACCAATTGCTATTCAGTTCCTAGCAAATGCGTCACAATTCAGACTTTATCAGTCTGCTTTATGGATCCAGCTGACTTCCTTCAATTATTTAAAATACATCTTCAGTTCATAGGCACTTACTAGGCTATTAATCTGTGAAGATCTTTAGAAGCCTAGCCACACATTCCCATGGCATTCATAGCCCTATCCATATATAATGAGGAACAAGGGTGCTAAACCAAGGAAGAATTTGAGATTACCAATCCATTCATCCAGATTATTTTTGAATACTGCCAGAGAAATACTATATTTTATTTCCTAAACAACAAAGATTGCCCAGAATACCTGTTGGCAAAGCTATGCCATAGCGAGCCCAGAGGCACTCAGAAGAAAGAACACCTAACACCACACATGCAGTCAATCTCAACGATGTCCCAGACAGTAAACCCCTAAGGTAAGCAAACACATTTCCCATGACTCTCATCATAGGGGACTCCATTGTATGGCATACTGTTACCCGTCTAACAAGTCTGAACAGGAAGATAATGGTTAGTTGCTCATCTGGAGTTAGGATTCGCCAAACCACGCATGCATTCAATTTATTACTTAACAAATGCTAGTGTGAATAAATTGCAGACATCTGGATCCAATAAAACCACCACTAGAAGGAACCACTTCCAAATAATTTCCAAGTAGCATCAGAAAATGAAAATTGTCAAAAAACTATACTTCCCAGAGAAGAATGACTTGGCAAATAATAAATGAATATTTAATAAGCTGAGTGCTTTTATCCCTGCTCAAATAGCTGGGACTTCATCAGAGATAAGAACACAAAATAACAACATTTACTAATATACAACAACTTTGCTCAAACTAATTGCATCATAATGCATTCTTAAAGATATACACACAAATGAAAAATATGTTTGTAATAAACATATGACCCTAAAAATTAAAATCAAATAGATTTCCATTTTAAAATTGCTGTGACAGAAATCATATCATTCAAACAATTGGACCAGAGGTGTAGGACCTTAACTCTTGTTGTAATTATTTAATTTCTAAACTAATTTTCCATGGTCCACCTCTAAAATCATGTGCCTCCATTTATAACCCATGTGACTTAAAATCATGTTCTTCGTTAAACTGAATACCTTTTCAAAGTGCATTGGTCTGGTTTTGGATTTTAATAGCATATAAATGTTCACAGATGCAATCTTTGGATGTTGTTTCAGTTTTACCTGTAAAACTTTGAGCACGATTGGCAGATTGCAATATAGACCATGGCTTTGGATCCACAATTAAGTAAACACATGAACAAACTCTGCCTCTACCTTTATTATGGATATCCATCCCATCTTGTTTGTAGGGGCAATATTTACATCTTCCACATTTATAGGTGCCTGTTTTTTATTCACGGTGCTCAAAGTTCCCAGTAACGTCTCAATATAACTTTTAATGCTCCAAACCTTTCTATAAACTATACATGGACCTTTCCCTATTACCTGTGTATTTATCAATCCTGAATCAAGACCCTTTCAATTTTTATTAATGATTTGTGTTTTAGCTTCTTCAGCTCCATTATATATGAGAATAAGTACCTTATTAAACTTACTATTTTTCACATTGTTAGAATAATTGTGTCCTGTCACTGATTGTTTACCTAACAGTGACACACATAGGTTTTTTTGAGATATAAACTTTAAAATGTGTTGGAAAGAAATTCATTTGAATAGCCTTTTATCAAAAACATAGATCTTTACTTATTACTTTCCACCTGGAATAATTCTATGTTAGATATCATCTGACACAGTCTGCCCCTTTGATTTTTAGTGAGGGCTCTCTTTTGGTGATGAAGATGGCAGCTATGACAGTGCAGCAAAATAAGTGGTGTTCCTGTACGTATTAGAAATTAATCTCTTATTACCCAAATCTTTAATTATTTGAACATCAAGATAATTCAAATTGCTTGTCAAAAAATCTAAAGAAAATTTTAAGAAATGAATACTACCATTAATAGAAGAAAAAAAAATAATCTCTCCATGGTGTCCTTCCAAAAAATTACTATATTTTAAACGTAATGGCCATATAATGCCCATAAATCTTCATAGCCTGAATGGAACACAAACTTGTGCTCCTAGTAGACATAACTATATTGGTGAAAATAGGGGTGCACCAATAGCCACACCTGTCCTCTGTTTATAAGTACTGCCATCAAAAAAAGGTAAAATTGTTGTCCATAACTAATTACATTAAGGTCCTTAGAACATTGGTTGCATTAGTAATGTTGTGACAACTTTTAGGTATTCAAAAAACATATCACTTCTGTGTCATGTGGAATGACTGAGAAAATATCCTTGATGTCAATAGTGAATAAAATTAATTCATCTGTGAATATATTATCAAAGATACACTTGAGAAAATCATATTAATCCTTTTGTATATATGGTTCTCATGACTAAATACATTTTTTAATTTAACGTCAATAAAATTGTCTATTCCACAAGATTTAGACTCCTTAGCATCAACATGGAGGCTTATAGGTAGACATACCCGTTTTTTTTTATGAATTTTAGGTATGCCAAAGTTTCCTGGAATTCATGGAAAATCATTGTTCACATAGTCATATTCTAAGCAAGAAATCTGTTTTTGCATCAACCAATCATAAAAATAAAATCTATTTTACTGTAATCAATGTTTAACTAATTCCTGGAAACTTCTTCATATTGACCTGACAAAAGTAAGGTTTCAATCTTTAAATTATAATCAATACTGCTTCTAACAACCAACCCACCCCTTTATCAGGCTTTATTAAATGAATGTCCTTGTTGCTACAAGTATTTCTCAATAACCTTCATTCATCTTTGGAAAGATTATATTTGATCAACCTCTTCCTGTCTCCTAGAATATCTTGAATATCCTGCCTGTTCACATACTTTCTCGAACAGGAACAAGACTGAGTATATGGGGGGGTATACACACTCGATTTTTTCATGTACTATCAATATCAGTGTACAAATAGTTGTTAAAAAATAACACAGAAAATGGTGATTTCCTAGTGTAAAGTTCTAGGTCTATTAATGTTTTAGTTAAATCAGCTTTCTTACTTGGCACAAACGTCATGCCCTTCTCAAACAAATTATCATGTTCAGATGTTATTTCCATATTACTGAAATTGTAAATCTTAAAATCCTCATAATCACTGGGAATTGACAGTTGTAAATTATTAAGTATGATATTTTTTTCCTCTTCATTCACTTCTGATAACAAAATGAGGTCCCATCCTGATCCCTCCAAGGATTCTGAATTGTGTAGTTGTCTCTTTTTTTGTGTTTTTGGTTTATCAATCACTACAATCATATCAGGGGTGGGGGGTCTAAAGAATCAGATGCCAATTAGTTATAATACTCATTTTGCTCAAAATTTGTTTTATGTTCACTATATTGATGTTGTGTTGGTAGCCTAAGATAGGCCCTTGCCTTCTTGTAGTCACCCTTGTTCCTCCATATTTTTCTCTCTTTCCTAATTTTAGTATTATCAGCAATCTTATCTACATTATAAAACCATCTGAAATAGTCTTTTTTATGATGCCCTTTTTAATATTAGTGTCAAGTTGATTAATTTCCACATCTAAAAGTCCACATTCCTCTGGTTAAATTTCATCAACACTTCCATCAGTTTCTGACCATATTTATCAAATAAGTGAATCAGTTCCTTATGCAATTCAGAACCTTCGAACTTCGACCAATCCAGTCCATTCGGAACTAATTTACCTTTAATATACCCTATAAAATAACTACAACTACCAAAATTTTGATAGCTTCTTTTCAAATAAGTTCATCTGTTTCTGCACAGTTAGCCCATTATTGCTGTCTTGCAAAATGTTGTTATTAAAAACAAATCTACTTTGTGACCACTCACCAGTGTTAATACTTTTGGAATCACTATGATTAAAACACTGAGGTAATTCATTGTTTCTTCGCTGAGATACCATACAATTCCTGTTGTCCACATCACTGGAAACAGCATGTATCCACTGTGCTGGAGTGATATTCCAAACAACTGAGTTGTCTGTACTCAACATGGAGACCAAAAATTATTCCTTCACCTGCTGTGTAACTTGTTCAATTAGTTGGCTGAGAGTACCAGTTATGTGTTCAAACATTTCATGTTAGATAAAACCTCTACTGCGGGAGTCTTTGATACTTCCTGATAATGACATCATGGTACCAGGGGGGTAAAGACAGCAGAACTACAAACCAGGAAACATAAAAATGCAAATGAACCAAAGTGTACACCAGGCCAGACCTCTCGACCCAATAAAACAACTACCAGAAGGAACATCTTCCAAATAAGTTCCAAGTAACAATATTAAATTGAAAAATATCCAAAAAACTATACATCCCAAAGAAAAATGGCTTGGTTCACACTTATTACATCATAATGAAGTCTTAAAGACATACACTCAAATAAAAAAAGTTAAGTAACAAATATATGAGCAAAGATTTTGTATATTAATAAGTGTTGTTATTTTGCGTTCTCATCTCTTATGAAATCCCAGCTCTCTGAACTGGGAGGAAAGGATTCAGATTATTAAATGTTCATTTATTATTTGCAGAGTCATTTTTCTTTGTGATATATAGTTTTTAAAGATTTTGCATTTTACAATGCTACTTGGAAGCTATTTAGAAGTGGTTCCTTCTGGTGGAGGTTTCTTTGGGTCTAGAGGTCTAGGCTGGTGTACATTTTGGCTCATTTGTATTTTTATAGCTACTGATTCCATCAAAGACCATGTAATTTGTAAATGACCTGAAACCTGCCACCCCAGATTATATCATGTGAGACATTGTGGAGCTCTCAGATTATATGTCTCAGGCTGATATGAGTCTAGCATTCAGCAGCATAGTATCATCACCAAGGATGATACCACAAAATGAGCAAAAGATGACTGATTTCAACTTTTGGGTCTCTTTCTCATGTCATTCCAAGGGGATCAAATATTTGTCAGTTTGACAGAACATGATTAACAGATCATGTTGCTTTGCCAAGGAGGATCTGCAACTGTCCCATCAAAGCTTTGGAATACTGGCTACAACTTTATTCATCCCCATGGTGCCTTTTTTAGGCAATGGCAAATTGTCAAACCAACCAACCAAAGCTGAAGTAAAGCAACCAAGAACCAAAAATGTCAAAACAGACCAACCAGCCACAGCCAAAGTAAAACAACCAGGAACCAACCCATTCTGGTTCCTGGTTGTTTTATTTTGGCTGTGGTTGGTTGGTCTATTTTGACATTTTTGGTTCCTGGTTGTTTTACGTCTGTTGTGGTTGGTTGGTCTGCGTTGATGTTTTTGTTTCCTGGTTATTTTACATCAGCTGTGGTTGGTTTGTTTATATATATATATATATGGTTTATTATCAAAATCTTGAAATGGATTTGGTTGAATCTACTTTGAACAAAGTCCGGAGGTTGAACAGTGACTATGTCAATCTCTGATATTATTGAAGTACAAATCATGCCCCTATTTCAACCCATGTTAATGTTTATCCCAAATATCACAATAGTTTTGTAATTCGACATTGCCAGAGTTGGATACAGTCAAGTTTTTGCGGACATGGATCGATGATATGATCATTCAACTGAGTCTGTTTATATATTTATATCTATATCAATATCTATATATCTATATATCTATATGGGTTCACTTCAATTCACTGAACTTTCAATTCACTGACTTTCATTTCACTGACACCATTTCACTGAAATTCATTTCACTGAAACTTCATTTCACTGAAAGTTCATTTCACTGACAAGTATTATTACAAAGTAAATGGAATATGCCCCCTTCCCCACTGTAGTGCGACCCTGGAGTTAGAATATATAGTTAGGGGGGTGTGGCAGCCCCACTTACTTTTCTTTTACTAAGCAATATTATATCAAAACATAAGAATATCATATGAAATGAAGTGGGGGGCTGCTCCCCCCACACCCCCGATGTGGGGGGCTCTTCCCCCCACACCCCCCTAACTATATATTCTAACTCCAGGGTCGCACTACAGTGGGGAAGGGGGAATATTCCATTTTATTGCTAATAATAGTTGTCAGTGAAATGAACTTTCAGTGAAATGAAGTTTCAGTGAAATGAATTTCAGTGAAATGGTGTCAGTGAAATGAAAGTCAGTGAATTGAAAGTTCAGTGAATTGAAGTGAACCCATCTATGGATATATGTATATATATATATATATATATATATATATATATATATAGATATATATATATATGTGTGTGTGTGTGTGTGTGTGTGTGTGTGTATATATATATATATGTATATATATATATATATATATATATATATATATATATATGTATATATATATATATATATATATATGTATATGGGATCCATACAGATCCCCAAATGCACTTTCCACCGAAGCAGAAATCACTGAGCATACTTAACCGAAAGTGTTGTTCACAGAAGCAGCACTTTCGGATAAGTATGTTCATTGTGTCTGTTGTACTATGGTGCGGATAAAGGAAAATTCCCTTTTCCTCACTGTAGTGTGACCTCGGAGTGAGAATATTAAAGTAGGGTGGTGTGGGGGGTGCAGGGAGGCTTACCCCTGCATAGAAGTAGGTTTAATGCTTTTTTTTAATATACTTTACAGTAAGCGCTTTTTCGGTGAAAGGTATTTTGGTAAAGTATGTTCAGTAATTAAGGATTCGGACATTTGAGTTTTCGATCAAAAGTCCTAGATCCATATATATATATATATATATATATATTCTCCCTCTAAGCCCTCCTCATGTTCAGTAAAGTAACAGAGAGTACCCTGACAGTTCAGGATTTCAGTGCCTTCCACACTTTTAAACCAGTAGCTCTACAGAAAAGGGCTAAAGGAAGAGGTGTCTTAATATACATCAATAACAATCATACCTCTAGGGTGGTCAAAGATGATGGCATGCTGGAACTCCTCACTTTGCAGATCACCACAGACAAAATCCAGTACCATATCTTAGTCAGCTATAGGTCACCTCCCATTTCCCAAGAAGCTCACAATGCATATTTGGACCTGTTGGAGACACCATCCAACCTAACCCCTTATTCATGGAGGACTCTAATTATACCTCTATAGACCCACTCCTCTTTGGCAATTATTTCTCAGATGTCAAAGCCAGTGTCATAGACCACTGGCTGACCAAGTTTCCAGATGATTGCAAACTGGGAGAAGCCACTGAATCTGCCTAAGGCAAGAACATCCTTCATGAAGGCCTAACACACACAAATGCTTGATGCCAAATTCATGGCTTAAAACTCAGTGCCAAGAAATGTATTATTGCACCTTTTGGGAAGTCAACCACCTGGGTAACTACGTCATCAATAAAACACCTGTCAAAGTTGATTCACTAGTCAGGGTTCTGCTAACTTATATTGATAGTAGCCTACCCTTTGATTAATATGTGCCCAATGTAGTAAGAAAATCCTTCTTTATTGCTCAGCTTATAACTAAGGGCAGGGCATCTAGGTCCAGAGATTTCATCCATACCTCTATACACATCCCACATCAGATCCATCATAGAGTATAATTCCCCCTTTAGTATATAACTGGCCTGATGCATACAGCAAATGGAAGATCCACAATGGTTGCTTAGAAAATGAAAACAGGGACAAAACACAATGTCCTATGCTGATCACCTCAAAGCCCAGTCTCTTTGCTCAGTATCATACAGACTTATAAGAGGTGATTTTTGCCTAGTGTACAGGGTATCCCTGTACCATGTTTTGATGAACCTTTTGCATATCCCCAAAGTAAACAGCATCAGAACTACTAAATCAAAAGATCTAAATTTTGCTTGCAGCATAAATAGGACATGTTAGAGAGACAGATATGTTTCTCAGAGAATTACCATTCTCTGGAACAGGCTCCCCATTCATGTGAAGCAGAGTACCTCCCTAACCCTATTTAAGTGCATCTTGGACCAATGGATGTGTAATCAGAAATTCACCCCATGTTCTGGCTCCTGTGTCTCTGATGGACAAGGCAGTCAGTAAATCAACTCTGCCCAGTATAAATCAAATTTGTGGTTTACATTTAGGCTGCATGGCTAGGCTTATGAGGGCCCTAGTTGTTTTTTGCCTAGTATACACCTATGAATCTATGATTCTAAAGTAATGATATTTTCTGTGATGCATATCTATTCTACCAACATCTTGTACGTTGCAAAATAGATTTAGATTTCTTGAGAGAGTTTTTATGCCTCAATCAACTTCTAATGTGCAGTTGATCTGACAGGACAGGGTCTGTTGAGACTCTGTACCAAAAGCAGAGATTGACCCTTAGAAACCTGTAGGACACAGAGCGGAGAGACAAGGCTTTGAGATAGTTTGCAATGTTTTTATGATTTAAGACCTTGATTTTTCTTAGTAAGAATGCATTGTGGGCATTTGATTAGTGCCAAGATTTGGACGTACATATTGAATCTGGAACTGTACTCAGGAATTGACCTGATAAGAATGGAGTACATTAGAATCATCATTTTTCAGGACCTGGATGTCACACCCATAGTAATACGCTGCACAATGAAAAAGCAATTTCTTAAAATATTGGAAACATGGTGATCAGAGAACAGTTTGTTGTCTTCATGGTCCCTAACTGATGGATCAATTTTCAGAGGTTTGTTGTCAAAGTGATAGTTACAAGGGACTTCCTGCTTGCCAAAAGATTCTATTATACATTTTGTGGAATTCCATTTTAGTTAATTGTTTTAACACCAGCTATTAGTTTTGGACAGGACCTCTGAGGATGTTGGTATCCTCTGAGGAGTTTATGATGGCATCACGTTTACAGATATTTGTCAATTTAGTCATGAACACTTAATAGTAGCTTTGATCTCCAAGAAGTAAATACCAAAGAGGAGTGACCTAAGGATTGAACCCTGAGGTACAACTCTAGAAACATTTATTTTCGTGGAGGCAAAACAGCCTGCCATAATTTCCAGGGTTGTATTTGTAAGTCAGTTTGCTATCCAACAAGTTACACAGGGATGCACATGTAATTGAGAAAGTTTATGTTCAACACTGAGCGTGGGATGTTGTCAAACCTCTTTGTATTGTCTAGATATGCAGTGTGTGTATCCCCACATCTACACCCCTTCAAATAATTTGGGGATTGCTGGTGGAAGGCTTATTGTGTGTTTTCCTCATTGGTAATTAGTTTAAATCTTGTTTTTCTTTTCTCATATTTAAGCCTCACATTTTAGCAGGCATTGGCATAGATAGAGCTGCTCGTCATTTGGTGACTTTTCTACGGATTGCTGAGAATCTGCTTTCAGCTGGAGCAAGCAACTACTGAAAAGACAAAAATAAGCATTTTTGCACTTCTCTTATATATTGTGATTGTACTTTAGCAATTTCTTGACTTGTTGATTGTTATTTTTGCACTTTATAACAAAAAAAACTATACTGCTTTAAGTAGTTAATTGCACTGTCTTACATTGTATCTGTTAGTTGTAGGGCTGCTGTAGGTAATTTTTGTAGTCTTGCTACAGATGAGCTCCAAACCAGCTGTTCTACATTAATAAGGTGTTTTTCTGCACCCTTGTGGCAGAAGTGTGCTGATCTAATCTGTATGAATTGGATATTGCTGGTGGAAGGCTTTTTTGTGTGATTTCCTGATTGGAAGTTAGCTTAAAACTTGTTTATATTTACTCGTTTTTAACCCTCACATTTGTGTGGTTCTTATCTTTGTACAGCAATGGTTAGCAGTGCCCTGTACAGACACAAAAGCCTACAAGCTCAGTTTTTCCCTCAACAGCTATCAGTGAAACCCTTCCAAGCTTTTCTGCTGTTCTAGGAGCAACTCAATTTTGCACTGAGCAGACTTGCCTTTTTTATCAACCTTAGCCTACACAATGTAGGTTGTTCAAATCTGTACCTCGTTAAATCATTTAATAATTCTTGCTTCTCTTATTTGGTCTTTAAGCATCAGTGTATTTAATTGTACTCACTTGTTATAGGTTTATCATTGTATTTGTATTAACCAGTATTAACTTGCGTAACAACATCATTGTATTTGTTAATCTAACTATGACCTTGGAGCTTTTCTCCCCGGGCCTCCACTGAAAATGGACATGTATCCAGTTGGACTAGCCCGGTCAACAAATGTAAAATAAATAAAATAAATAAAATAAATGTATAGGTCCCTCTTGTGATTTCGGTACTACCAGCACAGTGATGTCAAATTAACTCATTCTCTTACCTAATAAACATACTGTAAGAGCCCTCTATCATGGGCCAGCAGTCTCCTTTCATATCTCTGGCCAGCCTGATACACATGGGCATCCTGAGTCAGTGTAGCAGCTGTCTCATGTGTATTGACAACCATTACTCCTGAAACAAACAAATGCTTTAGGGGAAACATGTAGTTACACTATGAAACTGGAGGCAAGACTCTCACACAAATCAAACGCCAAACAGGTTGTTTGGACACACATACTTCCCACACTAAATAAGGACATGACACATAAACCCACATAGGCAGAAGTACTCATTAGTAGCTTACAAAAAGATCAGATGCCTCCCAAACGGAAACCACTTGCACACATAACAATGCAAAAAACAACCACAGCACATAATAGCACTCACACAAGTATCTCAACAAATAAGCCCATAAGGTGTAACACCTCAACACCAAATGTGCTGGGTATAGGTGACTCCATTGTGAGACACACAGATGTTCCTCTCACCAGGCTGGGTAAGGCATGGATTACAGTTAGTTGCCTGTCAGGTGCCAGGATCCATCAAGTCAATCAAGCACTCATGTCAGTCAGCCACAAGTACTGGCATGAGTCTGTCATAGTCCATGTGGAGGTGAATGACTTGAGACTTACCTCAATGGACTATATGAAGAGAGACATGACGGAGCACTCAGATAATGTGTCACAGGTAGGTATAAGCCTAGCCTTAAGCAGCATTCTAACTTCTACAAGAGTGATGTCACAATATAAACAAAAAATGATTGACTACTTTTATAGTCAACAGACCATGCTGCTTTAATAGCGATGATCTGCACCCATGTCATCTAGGCTTCCAAATACTGCCAAAAGCATTAGTCACACCTATTGTGCCTAATAACTGACCTCCCAACATAAGAAAATCCTCTCTAGATCAACTCAAGGTACTGCTACTTAATGCTAAGAGTCTAAACAAGGAATTGCACTCCATGGAAGCATTCCTCATGTTGAAAGATGCTGACATCTGTACAGTAACTGAGACATGGTTCAAAGGTGCAGAAAGCACCCCGGCCATGCAGGGCTACAATGCCGTCTATAGGTTCAGACCACAAACTTGGCAAGAAAGAACCAAAGGAGGAGGTATATCCGTCTCCCTTAAGGATAAGTACACCTTGAGACTGGTCAAACACTATGACTATCTTGAGCTACTCCAAAGCCCCCTACCACTTTATAGCTAGCTATGGTTTCCCCACCATGAAACAGGAAAAGCGTACCACATACCTGGACTTACTGAAGTCACTTGCCACACAGTCCAACACCTTACTCCTGGGTGATTTTAATTACCCTACCACAGAATGAGAAACATATATGACCACAAACATGCTGGATCCAAGGTTCTTGGACTTTGTCAGTGCAGATGTTCTTGAACAGCTAGTCAGCACATCCACAAGAAGCTCAAATGTCCTGGACTAATACTCACTAATATGGGAGTGCATTGCACCCCCCCCCCCCCCGTGTGATGTCCTCCCTGGTAAGTTTGGACCATAAATCAGTTTTGTTCAATGAAATTATAAGACCAGATATCCCATCAAGCTAAAATTGCTTAACTATTTTTCAAAGACAAATTACATCCTACTAAGTGATTGTATAAGAAGTTTCAAAGCCCCCTTAAATGCAGATAACAGGGACTCCTCTGCAGAGGTGTACACCAATGCCCTGAAGCAGTTGTATAGAACTGGCTGTACTTGACCAGATAAAAATCAGGTCTTGTCGATAAAACAAGCCACCCTGGTGGACCACTAGTATAAACAGGCTATACAACAAGAGAAAGAAACTAATGTCTAAGAAATCCCTCTCTAGCTTAAACAAACAAATTAGAGATATTGTCACGTCATCAAAGCTAATTATGAAGCAAAAATAGCCTCTCTAGCTAAGGAAAATCACAAAGCATTCTTTAACTTTGTACGGAATCTAAAAGGGAATAAAAGATATATGCTGAACTGGTTGTCGATGGTTCCACCCATACACAACCGGAGGTAACAGCCAACCTGTTAGCCAACAGATTTGAAGCAAATTTTACCCCTCTCCCCTGTCCCCATCCCTTTCTCTTCCAGACATTCCCCAAAGTATACTTGCTACAACTCCTCAGCCTATTACCTCAAGAGATCAGGTCATCTTGGCACTCTCCACCGCCAGAAAGATGGCATCAAGAGGACCAAGCAACATCCCAGGTTGCCTTTTAAACAATTTAAAAGATATCCTAGCAGACCCACTTGGATACTTGTTTAACCACAGCCTGCAAACTGGCTATGTTCCGCAGGAATGCAGGACAGCAACAGTAATCCTGCTGCTCAAAGGGGGAATATCAGCCAACCCTGGGAATTAGAGGCCCATAAGCTTGACTAGCCTCACATGCAAGGCCATGGGTGGAATCATAATGGCAACTGAATGTGCCAATAATCAAAAGAAAGAATATAAGGTGAATGACCAGATGAGAAGGCAAGAAATGAAAAAACATAAATATAGTTACAAGTATAGACAACTTCTGGAAGAGTCTAATGTTGATCAAGAATGAACACAGGCATGATCAAGGAGAGGTGAATTCACATCAAGAAATGAAAGGTTAATATTGGCGGCCTAAGATAGTGGGCTACGTACATGTTGGTTTACAAAGTCCATTGAACATGTGGGAGAAACAGACATATGTAGGTTTTGTAAAACTGGATTGGAAATAGTTACGCACCTTGTTGCTGGTTGTGACGCACTAATGTCAGAGGGACTGTATACTGAAAGGCATAATAATGTGGTGAGACTGTTACACTGGGGATTGTGCAAACATTACGGTACTGAAGTGGCTGAAAAACACTGGAAACATAAGCCGCAAAGACTCATAAAAAATGACGAAGTTTATATCACATGGGATCACCCAATACCAACAGTTCAGAAGACAGATGCTAGAAAATCAAATATAGCGGTCCAAGAAAAGAAGGCAAAAGTAGCATTGATCATTGAAATCACCACACCCAGTGACTACAGTGTCTTGCGTAGAGAGAGACACAAAGTCATAAAATACCTTGATCTGCAGGCAGAAGTGAGAGCCATGTGGAAGAAAGATACCCAGACAGTTCCAATAGCAGTAGGAGCAATTGGTCTTATAAAAAAGAATTTAAAATCGTATTTAGATATTTTACCAATTCATGTGCTCACAGTTAGATGTTGCCTGTTCGATTCTCAGTTAGAGCATCTTCTGTGTGGCGACATGTGTGAATGGGCATTCCTTCACTGAAGGTTGTGCATTAGGCCTGGCAAGCCAGTACGTAAAAATCTACTGCCAATCATTAGCGGACCGGAGTTCCGCTGTGGCGACCCCTAACCGGGAAAAGCTGAAAGACACAAACAAACAAACCAATTCATGTAACATCATACGAATTGCAGAAGGAGTCATTACCGGGCACATTGCGGGTGCTGCGAAGAGCACTTTTGGCTGATATCAAATAGTGAAACAATACTAATTTCATAAACTTTAATCATACTTTGACTTAAGAATGGGGTGCATTCCCATCATGGTATTAGAAACCCAAAAAACTTGGGGAAATTAAAAACAGCAGAGATCTTATTAACAAAGACATAGGTAATCTCCAAACTCTGGACCCAAGCCAGTTCGGATTCATTAAAGGTGGATCATGCCTGTCAAACATGGTTGACTTCATCAAGAAAGCCACCAAAGCCCTGGACAAGGAAAAGACAGTATATACTGACCTAGCCAAGGCATTTAACACAAACTCCCACTCAGGTATTATATAAAAACTCTTCTAGTTGGGATTTATTACCGGATGGGTAGGTCACTTACAGGACACATACATGTCAAAATGTGTGACTTCACTTCTAGCAAAAGGCCAGTCACCAGTGTCATACCACAGGGTTCTGTGCTGGGCCCCTTACTG
Organism: Protopterus annectens; assembly: GCF_019279795.1. Classification (NCBI taxonomy): domain Eukaryota; kingdom Metazoa; phylum Chordata; order Ceratodontiformes; family Protopteridae; genus Protopterus; species Protopterus annectens. The sequence goes on along the minus strand of NC_056731.1, from coordinate 1,290,787,033 downwards.
TCCAGAATTTGTTCCTCAGAAGTCCAGGCAAACTGTGGCTAACTAATTTCACTGATAATTGCAAACTGGGACAAACACCAAGCCCCCCAACAATGTTAATATACTGCAGACAGGGTTAAATACAGACAAATGACTGGTGCCAAAGCCACAGATTAAAGCTGAATGCAAAAAAAAATGCATTATTGTTCTCTTTGGGAAAGATGACATCCCTGCTAATTACATTATAGACAGCATCCCCTAAATGCAGACCCAGTGGTACATGATCTGGGTACTCAAGTTAATAGCAATCTGAATTGGCCTCCACATATCCACAGTAATAAGGAAATCCTTCTATGTGGCACATCTTATAAGTAAAAGCATCACATCTAAATCTAAGGATGTTATAATTCCATTACAGTCAGCCCTCATCAGGCCAAAAATTGAGTATAATGCTCCCTTTTGCATGTACATCACCAGACACCTGTAACAACTGGAGAGACCACAGAGGTTTCTCACCAAGAAATTACAGGGTATACAAAACATGTCTTACATGGAAAGACTGAACGTCCTGTCATTGTAGTCTGTCTCCTACAGGTTGCTAAGGGGTGAACCTGTGCCTGGCTTACAGAGCAGTCTCTGACCTGGTGCTGATGGAAATGTTACACATTCGTAAATCAAACTGCATAAGAGTTATTCACTCCAGGGATCATAACCTAGCCTCTGATATCAATACATCATGCTGGAGAGAGAGATATATCTCCCAGAGGCTGCCACTTCTCTGGAACAAGCTTCCTATTTACGTGAAATAGAGCACCGCCCTGAGCACCTTCCTGACCCTCTTTAAATGCAACCTAGGTTAATTGATGGGTGACCACAAATTCACTCCTGGGGTGGTGCCTATGTCCCTCCTGGCCAGGGGAAATTGGTATTGACTGCCTTAGACCCTTACCTCTGCGAACTTCACTCACCTAACCACCAACAAGGGGCAACTTGGAATAAATATGGCTAGAATTGTAAAGGCTCTAGGACCATTAGTCTAGTAAACATCTATGAACCTATGTGTACTGATTTGTCCTCATCCATTACTTCAGTAACCTTCTTGAAGAAGTCAAATATGTTAAGTATGCAATATCTGTCTTCAAAAAAATAGAAAATGGCTTTGGTCATGATTTTGTATGTTATCCATTTCCTTATTTTTTAATTACATAGTAATTTCCATAGCTATACAGATGAGGCTGGTCAGACTTATGAGTCTATAATTTATCAGGTCCATTGATCCCCAATCTCTGCATAACTGGTTTGACAGTTGCTATCTTCCATTCATTTGACACAAAGCCTGCTTGGAGGCTGACATTGAATAACTTTTGCAGGGCATCTGATATGTCCTGTTTCAGGAGGTCAATAGTCAGCCTGTTATGTTAGTTGACCCCATAGAAGCAACATTCTTGGCGTAGGGTATTGCCTTGAACACTTGACTGTGGGAGATTTGAAGGGGGTAGATGTGGAGACAAGATATGAGAATGTAAGATGGGAGGCAGGGTATGAAATGTAAGCTATATATATATATATATATATATATATATATATATATATATATATATATATATATACTGTTTACTGCATCAAAGTTTCCATGGGTAATGGCTGGGAAGAGGCTAAGTGTGCTGTTTGTTGTATATAGAGTTTATTCACTATCATATGCTGTCACTTACTAAATGGGATAGTATGCTTAAAATATTTAGTTGAGCTTATTGACACCTAAACTAGGGAAGACACATTCATCAGCTGGGTTGTCATCTTGAATTCATTTTGTTTTGTACATACTGAATGTCAGGTTGATTATATAAATGTTGTGGGTATATTCATAAAGCTTAGCCATACAGCATGAGTTTGTGAGAAACTGTATGAATATTAGAGTTAGAAAAGAAGACTGTAAGTTTCATCCATAGGTTAAGTTCATAGAAGTTACTTAAGATGTCAGTATGTTGCCGGGTGTTAAATGTTTTTTGGACTGTATTGTGCCTTGTTAAGTACTCAGCTGAATGTGTGCCCATCACAGAATATAAGAACTTTGCTAGATGGTCTGGTAGTAATCTGAATGACCAGAATCAGCTCGAGTGTAGGCATTCTTAGTATGCTTCAGGAACTGGATGATCCTTTCCTGTTAAGAGCAATGTATACTGGTATACAGACAATTAAAGAGTACAAAGGGCTCTAAAGCAATTAAGGGATTGAATATTTTATGCTCAGCAACAAAATGTAAAATAAGAAATACTATCATTTGGAACTTGTGTCAAGTCCATCCTGTTTTGAGTGAAACCTGTCCAGACATAAAGAAATACATATATGTATCTACATACATATAAGTGTCTGTGTATAGACAGATTGATTAGATATACATGATAAAGAGTGGTAAATATTAAAGGTCAGTTAAATCCCTTCTGTAGCAGCATTTATGAGATGGTAGACTTTTTTTTCTTGGGGATGACACACAGACATTCATCACACACTTGAGGAGGTCATTAAAATGTATCCTTCAATCCTGACATTATGCCACAGATGTACCTTTCCAAAGAGAACCTTAAACACATATTAGTGACAAGTCCATCTCTATAGAAATTTTGAGACAGTTTGCAGAAAGCATTTCAACTATCACTGGAGAACATATTTCAATGTTTGATACAATACTGAGCTTAAGGCTGGGGTGCACGAATGCCTGCTCAGAGTTTTCAGCTCATGTGTGTCACAAGCAACATCAAGCAAGGGGTTTGCAGTTCAGCAAACAGCATTACTCAATGTGACAAACTGAAAAACAAGGGCTAGTAACTGAATATACCAATGACCATATAGGCTACCAGTCCTCTAACATTAGGTGAAATGAAGTTCAAAATGCTGGTGACCGCCTCATTTGTGAATGCACTAAGAGAACAGAAAAATAAAAGAAATACAGTAAGTATTACAACATAATAGTTATCATTCACAGATACAACTAATACAATGTGTATGCCCATACAATAAGCATGGAGTCATTGTACCTTAATTCCAGATGTTCCTAGACACATACATTTCAGCAGACTAGTATATTATAAACATACAGCTAAGGACAACATAGTAGAAATTGTAAAATAAATAATTTATTTTATATTTGAATGGCGTACCTGGAGTAGCACCAGTGGCGATACTCTGGTTGTCCACCACCTCTGCCCAACATCTATCACTGCACAGTTGATGTTTTTGGAGCTGCCTAGATCCCTTACAGTTAGCAGGAATTCCTCATCTCAGTGAGTGGTGGTCTTGTAGAAGGCCCACCCCCATTAGCTCTTCACTCCTGTGTCATATCCTTTGCTCTGTCAGTAAGCCTTTTTAATCATATCAGTGGCTCTGTGCCTTGCACTGTTGAAGTCACAGCCTTGGCCACTCACAGCATTTGCATCATTAACCACCTGCTGTCAGATATGGTCATGGAAGGGTTTGCCAGCTGAATGAGGATGTAAGAGACATGCTCCTCAGAGAAGGAAGGCACGCCCTATGACCTTGATTTTCATTATCTGAGAATGGAGGTTTCCATGAGCATTCCCATTGTTTATGTTGAGTTAGGAGCTGTATCCCTGATGTGAGAGAAAAAATATATATCAGCCCAAACAATATCCAGGGGGCGGGGAGTGCTCTTATAGGGTGTTCTACTCCTGTGATGCAAATATTCATTCTGCAGGCATTGTTTGTAACAGTATCAAACAGTTCTGAAAACATCAATGCAGTCCATGTAAAATCCCCATATGCTCAATATCACAAAGTCTAGAACATATGACTACCACAAATGGATAAACTGATTTCATGTACATAGGAGAATATTTATGTACAACTACTAGGCAGATAAAGCATAAATAGAGAAACAATTGCTTAATGTAACAGTATCGACCCACATAAGCTGCTACAAGTCCGATATGTCTGAACACCATAAGGGCCTTTTCTGAACACCATGAAATACAAGTAAAGGATAACTGCTATAACAAAAGTTTTGTCTGTTCATTTCAAAAATATAACTTTGTTAGGTTCGACAGCAGTGATTGCAAATAAGAGTTTTGTTTGGCAACTCTTGGGAAACCAAATGGTCTTCATTAGCTGGAGGAAAGTTCCAAAGTTCCAGGCTTTGCTAATATCATGTGGATTATCATGTGGATTAGTGACATTTTGCAGACTGAGTATATATTAATTAGGTCTCAGCCCACTAACATTCCTGAATCACTCCACCTTCTGAATGTGCTGGGCAGGTAAACATGCTCTTACACAATGATGTACACACACCTGGACAGCACAAAAATGAGTATTACGACCTTTTACTAGGTAATGCCTTGCAAGTATGACTCATTAGCAGTTCTGCACAACTTGTTTAGCACTCCTGCTAATGAGAAGTACACATAGTGTATTAGAGAGAAAACGCTTTATGAGAAGGTTTAATTTATATTTATTAAGTTAAGAGAGCACCTTGATACAAAATTTGATTAACATTTTCTAAGATGAGGTAACTGTGGTGACAAAGTGGCTGTAACTCATAGCATACATACTACTTAGAAAGACAGGTTGACAGCAACTTCTCCTTTGACCACCACATTGCCACTGTGATCAGAAAATCCTTCAATGTGGCACATCTCATTGCTAAGGGTTTTTCATCCAGGAAGAAAGAGGTCATTGTCTCCCTCTACTCTTCCCTCATTAGGCCAGTCATTGAGTACAATACACCAATTGGCATGTACCTCACTAAACACCTGCAACAACTGGAGAGGCCGCAAAAGTACCTCACAAAGTGGATCCTAGTCCTTAAACATTTGTCCTATATGGACAGATTAAAAAAACACCAACTATTCTCTGTCTCATATCGCCTACTTAGAGACGATCCCTGCTTGACTTACAAAGCCATGTCTGACCCAGATCTGCTAGAAATGCTACATCTAAAGAAATCCCAAGCCCTCTGCACCCCACTCTCCAGAGACATCAACCTCATTACCACAGTCAACAGAACATGCTGGAGGGACAGGTTCATAACCCAGAGAATGCCCATGCTATGGAACAGACTTCCCATACATGTCAAGCAGAGCACCTCACCGGCCCTCTTCAAGAGAAATTTTGATGAGTGGATGGGAAATAGAAAATTCACCCCAGGGATGACTCCAATGGCTTTACTCGACGGAGGCACTGGGAACTAAGGTCGGGTGGCACGATGCCAAGGTAATACTATGGGCTAGGCTTGTAAAGGCTCCAGGGCCATTAGCCTAGTACACCCTATGAACTTATGAACTTATGATCTATACTCATGGGAAAATGTAATATATTCACAATGTACTGGTAAAACAAGAAAGTACTGCACAAGAACTGAAATAAGAAACTCTTCCATTGCAGACAGTTGATTGTAACCTTCCATGCTTGACCATCCTCACTTCTGCAAGGATCACATTCACAAAAATTGTACTATGCCAGAATGAAGGTCGACAGTGTGCTTTCTTTATGCATTGCCATTTAGCTAGGGTTAAACTATTCCCGGCGCCATAAAGTCTGCTCTTCAAATTTTTTAGTTTTAGCACTAAAATCTGTCTCTTTAAGCTCAGAACTTGTTCAGAACTCATTGTAAGCACTAAATAAGCTACAAATTTCTACAGCACTCAACATTCCTCACTTGTCTAGAGGAAAACAGTTTTTAGTACTTAATAAATAAGCACCTATCCAGGCATGTCTATGGGTCGGCTCCTGCTGTTTTCTCTTGTCTACCTGATGAATTTGGGCATCTTGGGGCAATGCAGCAATTGCTTCATGTACACAGACAACCCTCTCCTCCTACCACCCAACACTACAACCTGTGAGAGATGCACTTATATAGCCAAACTGAAAGCAAAGCTCTCTTCACCCAAGACTAGACTAGACAGTCAAGAGGAGAAGTTAAACACTTGCACCACACCACACTCTTCACATAGTCCCTCAAAATCTGCACCACCAAAACACACACATAGCAACACAAAACACACATCTGCATTCACGAAGGCTCTCAATAAAAATCTGCCCAAGCAACAGAGACTGCCAAAGCAGAAACACAAGCAACCTCCTCCCCCCAACACTCTCAAATGACACATAGCCCACACACTCAGTGTGCCACTCAACCACAGCTCATAAGGCATAACAACGTACCCAACACTCTAGTCATAGGTGACTCTATAGTCAGGCACACTGATGTTCCATTCACCAGGCTAAACAAGAAGAAAGTTACTGTCAGCTGTCTGTCAGGTGACAGGATCTGCCATATAATGCACACACTCTGGTCACTCCACAGCAAGTACAAATATGACTCTGTCATTGCCCATGTTGGTGTGAATGGCCTGAGATGTACCTCCCTGGACTACATGAAAAGAGACATGGAGGAGCTGAGTAGCATCCTGCCATCACCCAGAATGATACCACAGTACAAGGACAAAATGATTGACTTCAACAACTGGCTAAGCTTTTGGTGTCATTCTAAGGGGATCCAGTATCTGTCTGCCTGGGATGACATGACTGACAGACCACAATGCTTTGCCAGAGATGGCCTACACCTGTCACCCTTGGGATTCCGGATACTGGCTAAGGCTCTTGCCACCCCTATAGTGCCTTTTTTTAGGCAAGGTTCAAATGACAAATTCACCACCTTAACAGGTACAAGCAAGTAAAATCTGAGGGTAATGCTACTCAATGCTAGAAGTCTAAACCTCAAAATGCATTCACTTGAGGCACTCCATAAAATGGAGAACATCGACATCTGTGCAGCGACAGAGACCTGGTTCAAGGCTCCAGAGAGCACCCCTACATTACCAGGCTGTAACTCATACCACATCTTTCGGCCACCTAACCTGGACCAAAACACTAAAGGTGGAGGCATGTCCATATTCATTAAGAATAGCCACACCTCCAGACTAGTTGCTCAGCATAATGCGTCTGAGATTATCCAAGTGCAACTAACTCTGGGCAAGACCGCAATTGAAATTGTAACTTGCTACAGATCCCCCACCATGCCCCAGGATTCCCACTCCTCATTTCTTGATACACTGGAAAATATTAGGGTTCAACCAAACACCCTGATAATGGGCAATTTCAACTACCCCATCATTAACTGAGAAAACTACTTGTACCAACTCTTTTGCTCAATGTTTTCTGGAATTCATAAATTCCAATGCCTTGGATCAGCTTATCCACACCCCCACCAGGGGCAGAAATATCCTAGACCTGGTCATTACCAACATGGGCAACCAACAAGGGTTCCACACCAGAGGTCAATTCCTCGTTGGTCAGATCCAACCACAAGCTAATCACCTAAACATCCACATCCCGCCCCCACCCCCCATTAGGGAAACCACCATAAAAGATTTCTCAAAGATTTTACATGGGTAAAATGGAGCAACATTTAAAATGTAGAATTTACGAACATTTCAATGACGTTAGAAAGAAAAACAAAGTTAATGCACTTTATAGACATACATTGGTATGCAGTAATGTTTTGTGATTAAAATGGTTCCTAAGGACATTGGGGGGGGGGTCCCTGGGAAACTAAATTAGAGCATAGGGAGACCCTCTGGCAAATTAAGGTGGAAGCCAATAGAACCCCAGGGTTAAATGATTTTATTTCTATCTCACCTCTTCGTAAATTGAAATCAGCTAAATTATAAAATATTGAAGTGCATCCATTATTGTTTGTGGTTTTTAAATTACATTCATCATTTTAAGTATCTGCATCATTTTATAGTAATATTATACAATTTGATGGTACATATATTTTAGGAAATTTATTAAATATTTATTATTTTTAAATACATATTTTTTAATTTTCAACAATGTTGTGAAGTAAAATATTACTTTTTTATTGGATTTTATGTATTTTCATTCCCCCATATTATGGCAGCATTTGTTAATTACTATGTGATTTTAAATTTTAATTGATGTAATGGTTAATTAATTATAGGGTATAAATGTGTAACACGTGTTTGTATTCACTGTTTTGTTTCTGAAGAAGTCTGGGTGGTACTTGGACGAAAACGCTCTGTACAAGGTCAGCGTTAAGGATATTTGTAATAAAGATGTTCCTGGCTAGTGATTACTTGAATTTCTTCAACCTTCTTTTGGTTATTTGGTTGGTGGTTTTGGGCTCATTTCATAGTGGTTTTTGGCTCATTTCATTGTGGTTTTTAGTTTGCAGGAATATCACCCTTGCCAAATGGCATGATAACACATTTTGTTGCATTAAGTTTAAGACCATCACTTTGGCACCAGTCATTAGTCTGCGTAAGACCATCTTGCAGGATGTTGACATCACTAGGGTTTCAATGATTGCTTCCAGTTTGCAGCCATCAGCAAACTTTGTCAGCCACACTCCTTCAGTTTTAGCCTGTACTTTGGAGAAGTAGATCCCAAACAGTAGGGGTCCCAGAAATGATTCCTGTGAAATATCACTGGCTACGGTCTGCCTGAGGAGGCGGAGTCCCTGATTTTGACCTTATGATTTCTATCAGTGAGCCGGTTTGCAACCCACCTGGCAATATATGGGTTGATACACAGCTGATTGAGTGTATCAATGATGCCTGAGTGGGGCATTGTGTCAAAGGCCTTGACTAAGTTTAGGTAGGCCATATGCATAGATTTGCCCTCATCTAGAGCTTTAGTGATAGTGTCAGAAGTCCACCAAGTTTAACAGGCATGATCTCCCTTTATCAAAGCCAAACTGGGTGGGGTGAAACACTTGGAGAGTTCCTATATCTTTATAGCTAACACAAGAATGGCTGGGTTGATCATAGTACCATAAGAGGTTACTAGGCTAATGGCTCCAGGACCCTTATAAGCCTAGCCAAGTTCAACCCATGTTACTAAGGGTGTCTGGTTCAAGCAGACACCTATTGCCCCTGTCCAAGACAGACACAGGTGGAACCCCTGGAATGAATTTCTAGTTACCCATCCAATCGTCCAAATTAGGCTTAAATAGGGCCAAAGAGGAGCCTTGTTTAACATGAATAGGAAGCTTTTTCCAAAGATGATGCAACCTCTGTGAGACAAATCTGTCTCTCCAGCAAGTTCTGGTGATGTCACATACCAGGTTAAAGTCCTTTGAGTGAGTGAGCCGTGTACCATTTGACTTGTGAATGTGCAGCATTTCCATTAAAGCTGGGTCAGTGATAGCTCTATATGCAAAGCGCAGGTCACCTCTGAGCAGTCTGTATAACACAGAGTAATGTGACAATGGTTTCAGTCTGTCTGCATATGACAGATCTTAAAGACCCTGAATTTTCTTTGTAAGGAACCTTTGTGGTATTTCCAGTTGCTGCAGGTGTTTGGAAAGCAACATACCAAACAGAAAGTTGTACTCTATTATTGGCCTGATGAGGGAAGAGTACAGAGGATTACAACCTCTTTTTTTTCTGGAGGCTATGCTCTCACTTATGAGATGAGCTATATAAAATGCCCTTCTTATCACTGTGAAGATATAGTGATCGAAGTTAAGGTTGCTGTCAACCTGTGTGCCCAGATCTCTCACCGCTGACTGTATGCTTAGGGTATTGCTATTGAATTGGTAGTTTGCAGGAATATTACTCTTGCCAAAGGGGATGATAATGCACTTTGTTGCATTAAGTTCAAGACCATAACTTTGGCACCAGTCATTAGTCTGTGTAAGACCATCTTGCAGGATGTTGACATTGCTAGGGGTTTCAATGACTGCTTCCAGTTTGCAGTCATCAGCAAACTTTGTCAGCCACACTCCTTCAGTTTTAGCCTGTACTTTGGAGAAGTAGATCCCAAGCAGTAGAGGTCCCAGGACTGATTCCTGCGAAATATCACTGGTTATGGTCTGCCTGAGGAGGTGGAGTACCTGATTTTGACCTTATGATTTCTATCAGTGAGCCAGTTTGCAACCCACCTGGCAATATATGGGTCAATACACAGCTGATTGAGTTTATCAATGATCTCTGAGTGCGGGATTGTGTCAAAGACCTTGGCTAAGTCTAGGTAGGCCATTTGCACAGATTTGCCCTCATCTAGGGCTTTGGTGACAGTATCAAAGAAGTCTACCAAGTTTAACAGGCATGATCTCCCCTTATCAAAGCCAAACTGGGTGGGGTGAAACACTTGGTGATTTCCTATATCTTTGTTAATAAGGTCCATGTTGATTTGTTCTAACGCCTTGCAGATAAGGCTGGTCAGGCTAATGGGTCTATAGTTCCCAGGGTCCGTGGAAGCACCCCCTCTGTGCAAAGGGATGATAGTAGCTGTTTTCCATTCAGCTGGGATGAAGCCAGTGCTTAGACTGTGATTAAAAAGTATACCCAACGGTGATGTTAATTCCTGTTTTAATCCATGTAAAACACACCATGGGATGCTGTCTGGTCCCATAGAGGCTGTGTTTTTGGCCTTGAAGAGGGTGTTTAAGACCTGCTCCTCGGAGATACTAGGTGGGAGGCAGGCATTAGGGATGCATTGGGCTATATGTGGTGGGGACAGAGGAGTGAAGTTTTCACTGAACCTGACAGCCAGCAGGTTTTCTATATCCACAGGTTCTGTATATGTAGTACCATTAAGTACGAGTTCAGTAAAATCTGAGCCTTACCCTTGAAGTTACGGAGGTAACTAAAGAATGCCTTGTGGTTATCCTTTAGTTAGGGAAGCTAATTTGGATTCGTAGTTAGCTTTGGATCCCTTCATTAACAGTCATAGTTGCTTGTTTAAGTCGAGGAGGGAGTGCTTCCAGTTTTGAGACCATATCTTCCTAGTCTTAGACAGCAATTTCTTTCTCCTATTATATAGCCTATTAATGGCAATTATCCACCTGGCAGGTTTGTTTTCCTTGAACATTTTGCCTTGGTTCTATCAGGTATGGCAGAGTCAAGACAACTGTACAGGTGATTGTATAAAGAATTGCTATATAACTCAGCATAGGTGTCTCTTTCATCAGTGGGGAGAATGGCTATAAAGTTATTTATGCTGTCATGTAAGAGGTTTTAATTGTCCTTGGAGAAGTTTTTAAACTAGTTGTTGCTAAGGGGTGGGTGGGTTATGTTGTAGTTACCTCTAGCAAGACTGATTTGTAGTCAGATCTCACTAGGGATGGCCACACACTGGGGGTAATGCAGTGGTCACCCATATTGTTGTGCACCAGATCCAAGAGGTTTGAGCCCCTTGTGGGTGTGTCAAGCTGCTGGCCCATAGCATTGGAGTTAATGAAATCCAGAAACCTTTGAGCAAGTGAGTTAGAACACGTATAATTTATCCAGTCAATGGGTGAGTAATTAAAGTCACCCAAAACCAGGGTGTTTGGTTGAATCTTGATTGACTCAAATAGATCCAAGTAAGCTGAGTGGATAGCCTGATTCATGGAAGGGGTCCTATAGCTGTCAATGACCCGAAGAGGAGTCTTACCTACAGTCAACTGCACCTGAAGTAATTCAAGGGAATACTGCTGTTTACCCAATCTAGAGGTGTATTTATCTTTAATGAATATTAATACACCACCTCTTTTAGTTCTCACTCCTTCAGTTTGTGGTCTGAATATGTCGAAGGAAATGTAACCTGATATAGCTTGGGTGCTGTTTGCAGCCTTAAACTAGGTCTCAGTGACTGCACAAATGTCAGCATCTTCCAAGATGAGGACAACTTCAAGTGAGTGCAGTTTCTGGTTTAGACTCCTATCATTTAGCAACATAACCCTGAAGTTGTTTTTAGAGGGTATTTTTATGTCAGAAATTTTGTTCTTGTGACATTGCCTAAAAAAAAGCACTATGGGGGTGGCAATTGCCTTAGCCAGTAGTCGAAATTCCAGGGGTGTCAGATGAAGACCATCTCTGGCAAAGCAACGAGGTCTGTTGCCCATGTCATCCCAGGTTGACAAATACTGGATACCTTTTGAATGACACCAGAAACTAAGCCAATTGTTGAAATCAATCATTTTATGTTTGTATTGAGGATTCATCCTAGGCAAAGGTAAAATGCTGCTTAAAGCTAGAGATGTACTTGTCTGAGATATATAATCAAAGAGCTCAGTCATGTCTCTCTTCATATAATCCAGTGAGGTACATCTTAAGTCATTCACACCAACATGGACTATGATGGAGTCATAATAGTGACTGTTGTTGAGAGACTGTGTGTGTGTGTGTGTGTGTGTGTGTGTGTGTGTGTGTGTGTGTGTGTGTGTGTGTGTGTGTGTGTGTGTGTGTGTGTGTGTGTGTGTGTGTGTGTGTGTGTGTGTGTGTGTTTGTGTGTGATGTGGCAGATCCTGGCACCTGACAGACAGCTGGCTGTGACTTTTTCCTTGTCCAGCCTGGTGTGAAGGATATCTAGTGCCTAACTTATGGGCTCACCATCTGTGATTTTTGGATTGCTTGTGCTATGTGAGGAAGTAGGCTTAATATGCTGAGTGTGCTTTCTGTCTGTGTTGTGTTTTGGAGGTATTTGAGGATTAGGCAATGTGTGTGTGTGTGTGTGTGTGTGTGTGTGTGTGTGTGTGTGTGTGTGTGTGTGTGTGTGTGTGTGTGTGTGTGTGTTTGTGCATTATAGACTGTTATTAACTATTATTATTATTATTAGTGTTAATCAGTTTATGTGTGTTGCTTCTATGGGTTCAGTTCTGGCATCACTAATGTGTATTAACTATGTGCCACAAAGGCATTGTGAAGTGGATTAACAAAACTGGCATAAGGACAATAATGACCACCATCATGTATATTTTAATGCCATATTTGTTTATGACAATGTTCACATTATGAATGGTATCAGCCCACCAAGGGTACATACCTAGAAGCAATATATCATTTGAAATGTAACTGAGATAGCAACATTAACCAGAATTTGCTGGAGTCACTATGGAGAATCTGCATATCTACTGGTCAGTACTCATGGCCAAATCTTACTACTATATTTTTCACCTCAATTGGACATTGAATAATTAATACCTACCATTCTAGCCCATTCCTGTTCTTTCTATTACACAAATACAGTTGTCTTGCTCATCCATCATTTTACACAAACTGGCATACGTGAGATCGAATTGGGACACCACATGTCAGGCGTTTGAGATGGTAGTGCTGCATTTAGATCACAGAGGTGGTGTGAGAGTCCATGACTTTTGTCAGACCACTTGTTAAACATTACAACAAAGAGGCTTCTACAGTGTGACTATGCAATGCTGAGACTTTGAATAGCTTAGCGAAGCTGTCATCAGTGCACCTGGCATACCACACATGGTGAAAAATGCTGTCACCATTATAGTGATTTAAATAGTAATTTAAAAAGTCAAAAGCAGGATCTTCTTATCTAATATACATACTCATGTTTTAAAACACACAAGCCGTCTCAGTTGTGTAAGTATAGTGGTCCACAATCAGGTAATACAATACCATGACTTGGCAACACAAATAAGTGCTCATTATTTTTTCAGTTATGCATAGCTTCTGTACAGGGGAATGAAATAGTGGGGGCACATCACAAGACACTGCAATGTCTCAGAGATGCCCAGGGTAAGTATAGGTTCAGGTATGAATGCTATTTCACAATAGTAGTGATTGTAGATCAATTCACTAGAAATATGTCCATGAATGCTGGGCAGAGTAAAACATGAGTATGTATACTTTACCTATCTAAGTAAATTCTACATACCCGCAGAAACTGCTCTTGCAACACTGCATTAGTTAGTAGTTTATTAGATGTGGATGGCTATGGGTCCACATCCAAGCAGCAGTAATTGCCCTATAATGCTTAAGATTTATTATAACATTTTACTTAGTTGCCACTACATTTCATGACTTGTAAGGCATAAAAAATTGTAATAGTTATACTTAATATTATACACATTATGCAAATAGTGTATTAAGCTTTACTGTAACAGTGGATGTGACAAATCTTTATGTGAGAATATGCACTGACTGGTATATTTCAATATGACATTTATGATATTTTTCTGTGTTGTCTCTCCCTCTATCTGTGTGTTTGTGTTTATGACATTTGGACTACCATTCCTGCTGCAACACGACCACCAGCACTGGGAGCTGCATCAGCCACAGAGGCTCAGACTGCCTACCATCCCTCCACAAGTGGTAGCTAAGTCAGTGTCACTGCAGGCAGCACAGGCAGCCAGCACTTCTGGAACACAACCTGTCAGTGTCACTGCAGGCAGCACAGGCAGCCATCACTTCTGGAACACAAACTGTCAGTGTCACTGCAGGCAGCCAGCACCTCTGGAACACAACCTGTCAGTGTCACTGCAGGCAGCACAGGCAGCCAGCACTTCTGGAACACAACTGTTCAGTGTCACTGCAGGCAGCATAGGCAGCCAGCACTTCTGGAACACAACCTGTCAGTATCACTGCAGGCAGCATAGGCAGCCAGCACTTCTGGAACACAACCTGTCAGTGTCACTGCAGGCAGCACAGACAGCCAGCACTTATGGAACACAACCTGTAAGTGTCACTGCATTCAGTACAGGCAGCCAGCACTTCTGGAACACAACTTGTCAGTGTTATTGCAGGCAGCACAGGCAGCCAGCACTTCTGGAAGACAACCTTTCAGGGGAGCCTCCAAATCCTACACCATCTGTGTCAGGCACATCTACTCTAGGGACAGGTGCAATGGTACCCACCAGATTAGTGCTAGTGGAGGTGGTGAGAATGCCACCCAAGAGGATCTGGCAGAGCTGGTAGAGGAGGTTACTGGGAGGGGCCTTGGTACCCCCACTGGCTATATGAAAAGGATTCTGCAGTAAATTGTCAAATCAGTACCCCTATTCATCACTGCCCCAGGTATCTGTGACAGGAAAAAGTGATGACTGTTCTGAGGGTGATGACTAGATTCCCTTTGCATTCACACTGGACAAGCACCTCTAAAATCCCTTACCTTTCCCAAATCACAGTGTCTCCCAACCTCTTGTTTTCATCATCACCCCTATCTGTCTTGTACGTCCTTTGTATCTGCACCTGCTACCTAACTTACCCTACATACCTATTCATCTTATTCTTAAGTACCTTCCCCAACATTCTTCTCTCTTAAATAATAAGAAAAAGAACCTGTGTCCTAAAATAAAACAAAACACCCCATAGAGAGCTCTCCACTTCGTATCTGTGTGTATGCCGGTTCCCATTCAGAAGCCTGAAACATCATAAGCCTGAAAATCAAAATCCTGAAACCAAAAGCCTGAAAATTCAGAATCC
The DNA here is from genome assembly GCF_019279795.1 of Protopterus annectens. Taxonomy (NCBI): domain Eukaryota; kingdom Metazoa; phylum Chordata; order Ceratodontiformes; family Protopteridae; genus Protopterus; species Protopterus annectens. The sequence continues at coordinate 1,290,771,857 of NC_056731.1, read as the reverse complement.
TGAAAACTCAAAATCCTGAAAGCCCAAAATCCTGAAAGACCAAAATCCTGAAACTCAAAATCCTGAAAACACAAATAATGCTAATATGTCACTATAAAGACACTAATATCTACCAACTGACCCTGACCCTAACCCTAACCCTAAGGTCCGTCACTATCACACACTCACCTGACCCGCGCCCTAACCCTAACTCACTTAAACCGCCCCTAACCCCAATATCTATCACTATTGCATACATGCCTAACCTGCGCCCTAACCCTAACTCACTTAAACCGCCCCTAACCCTAAAATAAAACCAACCGCACACTTACCTGACCCCAACTCATGACCTAACACCACAGGGCTAACAATAGCAAAGCCACAATGACATCAGTATGTCTATTTTGTGTTTTCAGGATTTTGAGTTTCAGGATTTTGGTCTTTCAGGATTTTGGGCTTTCAGGATTTTGAGTTTTCAGGATTCTGAATTTTCAGGCTTTTGGTTTCAGGATTTTGATTTTCAGGCTTATAATGTTTCAGGCTTCTGAATGGGAACCGTGTATGCCATATTTGATTTGATCCACTTGATCACACAAACTTATTATTTTGTTGTCATACACCCTTTATGATGTGACTATCTAATTATCTTTAAAAGCACAGTGTTTGTGATGAAGTGAATAGTAATGGTGCTCTCCAACAACCATCCTGCAGATTCCTTAATAACTCTCCCAGTGTCTACCCTCTGCTTGCTCCCCATTTTCACCATTGTCATATCAGCCGCATTTCACACCTTTAATCAGGTTCAAAATAGATTCACAACACACACACACACACACACACACACACACACACACACACACACACACACACACACACACACACACACACACACATGTCAAATAATGGCCCACAAAACAAAAATCTTTATTTCTGTCCTCGGTATTTGCATGGCATCATGCAATACCACTTACCCATCCTTCAGTAACTGCTGTTTCACACCTTATGGGAAAATCTGTTGAGTTTATGCCTGTGGCTGCATTCATATGGTGATCCTCATGCTACTAGGGTTAGACCTGCTGTGCAATACTGATAATAATATGAGGAGACAGTCATTTTTTTATGTATAATGCAGTCCAAGGTTTAATATACATCATATGTGATGTTTCAGTTATCATTAATATTGTGCAGTCTGATGCAGACATAGTCCCTTGCTATATACATTTGTCATGGTCTCTTCAACTGTGAGATTTATGCTAAGTGGACTGTGACTTCCTTTTTGGTGTTCTCAGACATTGCTCAGGTCTAGATAATGCTGAGTGAGATTGGCAGGTATTTAAATCCAGCAACAGCATTATTTAAAGTTTTCTTTATTATGACATTATACCTAGTGAAGTAGTAGATGGTTATCTAAGTTAGTCCCCCTCCACTATCCTGCTTATTTCTTAACTACTCTACCATTATCCTAACCTCTGCTTGCTCACTATTTTCACCAACGTACTATAAACACTGTTATAGACTTTGAATGATGTCAAACATAAGGTTCACACACAAGGCCAGAAATGGCAAGCAAAATGAAATGACTATGTATGCACTCTTCATTTGTGTGACACTTTGCAATGAACAGAAAAGTCCACTGTCAGTCCTTGTAATAAATTAAAAAATATATATATAAAAATAATCACACATGCACTGCTTAGCCATTGGTCATCCAAATGAGTTTTCCAGTGGTGTGCTTCAGACATCGATGGTGACAGACTGAAAGTACTGACTGCACTGACTGTGGCTTATATTATTTGTATATATGGTTAATTGACTTAGTGCATTCCAGATGTGAGGTCTCCATTATAATTCGGCACATGTAATTCCATGTGTAAAACAGTGTGCCACTGTCTCACATAATTCTTTCAAGTGTACTCCAGGAAACTTTCAGAACTACAAATACAATCACAATGTTGTGCTAATGAGAGCAGTGTACATGCTTTGTATGTATTACTTGTAATTACCTTGCACACTGTACACATATCACAGACACTTGTCAATAATGCACACATAAACACTACTCATATGCAATGATCGGGAGATGGTAATTCGGAAATGCATGGGTGGCAGTCCACTAGTTGACATCTGTGACAGTCACCAATTATGTAATTGTTCGGTACAGCTTAATGAAGCACACATATATTTTATTCCCTAACACAACAATTAATATGAATTATGTGATGTATGACTTCCTGCTGCACTATGTTGTGAGTTGTGATCAAAACATTGATGTCACCTGTCTAAATGTCAGACCACATTCTCCCATGTCATTTAAAGTAAAAGTATGGGGTGTCTATTATCTGTTATAAGGCTTGTTCTTTGGTGTCAGCAGTTAATATGCATTGTAGATTTAGATGGGCATGTGTTTAAATACAGCAATTGTAACTTATATGAGTGTATCAGCGAATACTAACAAAAATGACCAGCTTATCCAACAGATGTGTTATGCACACTTTCACTTAGAGGTAACATTTACACAGATATAGGGTTTCTTCAACTTGATCCCTCCCTTTCAGGTCAAGCATATGCCTTACAACAAAATGATGAAGTCCTCCTTTCAAATGTGTGCTGTCTGACATTTGTAGTATGACTTATCCTGTGGCTTGAGCAGGTTGCACATGGTTCTATAAAGTGAATTTAAATAGGCAGGTGTTTGAATCCAGCCATGCCTAATGATTATGAGTCTGTCTGACTGTAGTGACAGATAGGAATGTGGACTTAGATAGGCATGTGAATACAGATAAATTTAGGGGATCCTTTAATAATTTTTTAGAAAAAATAGAACTTAAATGGCAATTTTTTTTAAGAGCTGATATAGCACTGGGTATTAATGACAAGATTTCTGTCAAAAGTTATTTAAACTATGTTAACTTTTGACTAAAAAACAATATTGGCTAGTATTGTTCAAGTCTTTTATAATATATGTATGGTTACATAACAGGAGATTCCTGTATAAGCTTTAGGGATTGTTTTATAGTTTATTATTATTGAAAAGTCTGACAGAAAGTAATGTTTTGGGTAATTATATGTTAAATGTGTATGTCCTTTTAAGGATTAGTAATGTAGGAAATGATGTCAGGGGAATAATGGTATAAAAGGAAATGATGTATGTAATTCATTGTATTGTTCTGAAGAAGTTCTGGAATAAACGGGACGGAAGCGCTCAACTTATTCTGGCTCAAGTTTGTGTTTTTTGTTTTAATAGTCGAAGTGAAGCATTTTGTGAGTTTTTAGTGCAGTTTTTATGCACTAGTGGCTGGTGTTTTGTATATTGGAATCTTTGTAGTTCCTTTACATCCTTTAGTTCATTATTGAACAGCTAAGTGGAATTTACTACAATTATATTGATATAAAGTTGAGTTCCTTGTTACTGCTTTGAAGTAAGTAAATGTAAGCCTGTCTCCTTACAATAGTTCTTTTTAGAGCTTGTAACTGTCCCTGGTGGATGATTTGGTAAAAGGATTGACAACAGTTTACTGGCCTTTGCTGTGACCTAGTGGTAGCATAGTTTTAAGTCTGTCTCCTTAAAAGAGCTCTTTTCAGAGCTGGTACTTCAGTTCTTTGGTATAAGGATTGACAGCATACTATCACCTACCATATTTTCTTCTTTTAAGCAGTTTACCTGCATTTTTTATGAAGTGTGCAGTCTCTGTATTTAATACAGTGTTTCTGAGCAGCGAAGTAGCTACCATGACACCATAGACTGCGGCATTAGCATGTATCCCATGCTGGATGAGGCCAACACGCTTATTGTGACCTTACAGGAAGGTTTTTCCAAGGTGCAAAACCTGCTAGAGAGGATGAGAGGTAATGGTCTTTGTGCACTCTGAATGGCAACAGGGCAACATCATTTCAGGACTTAACCAACAACAGCAATTCAACCATGGACTCATGGCAGGTACAGAGAGAAGCACCGGACTTTAAAAATCATTTTCTCCAGTTGGAAAAAAAGTGCTTAGGTTTAAAACTTTGACTTATGAAAATCAGTATTTAAACAAATGCATTAATCTTTCAATCGTGCCTTTAGGCCTAAGAGTGTATGCATTTCCCAATGCAGTCAATTTTGATAGTAATTTGTTTAACAGGCTAAAAGAGTTATATAATACTATGGGTTTAGAAGTTTTAAAATTGCTTATACAATGGAATCAAGAACAGATGCATTGTTTGAAAAATGATATTGTCAGACTTGATAATGTATTAAGAGAACATCCAATGGTACATTCCTACCAATATTTGTTTGATAATTTAGGTAATAAAGTCAACAAATTAATTGACAGTATTGTTAGTAAGAAAAAGAAAAAAATATTAAGAGACTTACAAACATATCAACAAAAAGAAGCGTTTTTGGTTAACAAAAAAAGAAATAATAATTTGAATTTTAAAAATGGAAGAAGTGAATTTCAGAAGCTGGGTTCATTATACAGGCTTGATTCTTTTTCGGATACAGGTAGTAGGAATATCCTACAAGCCAATAATAATTATAGGGACCAGTTAACTAGTGCTTCTAGTGTAGAAAGTGAGGAAAATGTTCCTTTTATCATCCAGACCAATGGAACCACCAGGTCCCCTCCCAACCAAGAAGCATTTGTAACTGGAGGCAAGAAAAAAGGCAAAAACAGAGTGTTAGCCTTCACACAAGATATATTTAAGTGACAAAAAGTTTAGTGATGTTGAAATTAAGGTGCTTAAAAAAGGTGTTTCCTTTTTGCCTGCAAAAAAAGCAAGACTTACTGATACTATTTTAGATTTTAAACTTTATGTAAGAAAATTAAATCTGAAATATTTGTTTGATGGTTTATCCACTCAAGATACTGGGTATTTAAGAAAGAAAAGGAAGGTTAATCTACTATTTGTGAGAATGATATTTACAGTTTACAGGACAGTAAAAAACAAGTTGAGTATAGAGAAAATTTGACCAAGGATGAAACTATGGCTTTGAAAGAGCTTGTTTCTTATGGAAACATAAGATATATAAAAGCAGACAAGGGACAAGGACTTGTTATTATGAATAACAAGGACTACTATGGAAGTATTAAGGAGATGTTGGCAGATGGAGACAAATATCTTAAAGTGTCCAAGGATTTTGTTAGGAAAAAGTTCCAAGAATTAGATATTATTTTCCTGGATTTATTATACAAGCAATACGTTTTGATAGATCTATTTGAGTTTTTGTGTGTTGAACAGCCACAATTAGGGATGCTATATGGCATCCCTAAAATACACAAAAATGAAAAGCATCCCCCATTCAGGCCTATCGTTTCTGCCCCCTTCAGTAAAACTTCAAAAAATTCCATGTATTTAGATGGAATACTTAATCCTATTGTACAAAATAGTAAATGGTTCCTAAAAAATTCATGGATGTTTCTGGATGAACTTTGACTCTTTAAGTTCCAAGGAGATGAAACGTTTCTGTGTACATTGGATGTATATTCATTGTATACTGTAATAGATCAAAATGAAGGAATAGAGTTCATGAGGCTTTATTTGGATAAAGGGAAGTTTAAACAGGACATTTTTGTCACTTGCCAGCTAATGGAAATAGTATTACATAACAACTTTTTTATGTTTGGTAAAGAAGTTTGCCAACAAACAAGTGGCGTAGCAATGGGGGCACACGTAGCGCCTGTTTTTGCCAATTTACTTATGTGTTGGTGGGAAGTCACATTTTTGGAGAAGATGGATTTATTTAAGTATGTTAGATATTACAGGCGTTATATTGATGACCTGTTTTTGTCTGGGCTGGTAGTGGTAAACAGCTAGATGAGTTTTTCCATCAAATTAATCAAGCAGTGTCTTGGCTCAAGTTTACTATAGGTAGTAAAGGTACAGAAGTCCAATTTTTGGATGTTGAAGTTAAAGTGGATGTTGGTAACAAAGTATTTGGAAACAACATTTATAGAAAGAAAACTTTTACTAACAATTACCTGCACTTTGATAGTTACCATCCCAAATATATGAAAATTAATGTATTCAAAGGGCATGTGATTAGACTTAGTAGAATGGTCAGTGATGACCATCAACTTACAATAGAACTGGACATACTTAAACAGTTGTTTACTGATAGAGGGGATCCCAGTGAAACCGTTGATGAAGTTATACAATATGTTAAAAATAACAGGGAACATAGATTTTCACCCATTCTGAGAGCAGGATTTCAGAAGAAGAACTCTGATCAAAGTGTGGGTGAGAATGATGGGTTAAAATAAGCATTTCTGGTGCCTGAGTACTTATGGGCCAAATATTAAAAAAGATGATTCAGGAAAATTGGAAGATTATTTTGGGCACTGAGGAACTGATTAGAATTATTGGAACTAAACCAAATTTTATTAATAAAAAGACAAGAAATTTAAAAGAAATTTTGGAGGGGGGGCACAAGAAGGAAGGTCAAGATAGAGTTATTACCCATCTAGGAACATTTCCTTGTACAAACTGTAGTCAGTGCAGATTTATGATGGGGGTGCAGAGCCATCATTTCAAACATCGGAAGTATAATTTAATAGCTAAAGATAGGTATGACTGTCAAAGTGAAGGACTGGTATACCTAGCTGTGTGTTCAAATTGTAAAAATTTCTATATAGGTAAGACCATTAGAAAGTTAAAATATAGGGTTAGAGAGCACATTTTGGCTATAAAGAAAAAGGATGTGAGTAATGCTTTAGCCAAACATTCTGTAAGCTGTGAAAATTTCAGAAAGTTTACCTTTTTTGTAGTTAAGAAAGTGAATAAAGATAAATTTGTGGGATCCTTTAATATTTTTTTAGAAAAATTAGAATTTAAATGGCAATTTTTTTAGATCTGATATAGCACCGGGTATTAATGACATGATTTCTGTCAAAAGTTATTTAAACTATGTTAACTTTTGACTAAGAAGCAATAGTGGTTAGTATTGTTCAAGTTTTTTATTATATATGTATGGTTACATAACAGAAGATTCCTGTATAAGCTTTAGGGATTGTTTTATAGTTTATTATTATTGAAAAGTGTGACAGAAAGTAATGTTTTGGGTAATTATATGTTAAATGTGTATGTCCTTTTAAGGATCAGTAATATAGGAAATGATGTCAGGAGAATAATGGTATAAAAGGAAATGATGTATGTAATTCATTGTATTGTTCTGAAGAAGTTCTGTAATAAGCACTCAACCTATTCTGGCTCCAGTGTGTGTTTTTTGTTTTAAAAGTTGAAGTGAAGAATTTTGTGAGTTTATAATGTGTTTAAATCCAGCAATTGTAACGTATATGAGTGTATCAGCAAATGCTAACAAGAAGAACCAGCTTATCCAACAGATGTGCAATGCACACTTTCACTTAGAGGTAACATTTACACAGATATAGGGTTTTTTCAACTTGTTCCCTCCCTTTCAGGTCAAGCATGTGCCTTACAACAAAATGATGAAGTCATAATTTCAAATGTGTGCTGTCTGACATTTGTAGTAAGCCTTCTCCTGTGACTTGATAAGGTAGCACATGGTTCTATAAAATGTGAATTTAAATAGGCAGGTGTTTGGATCCAGTAATGCCTATTGATTATGAGTGTGTCTGACTGTAGTGACAGATAGGAATGTGGAATTAGATAGGCATGTGATCAAATCCGCAAATGTCCAACTTGTATGAGTGTGCATTTGACTACAGTGACAAGTGCAACTGACTTATCCAACCTCAGCGATGTGCAAGAAGGTCCCCCCAAATCTTTTAATTTCTTTTAGGTCAAACATATACCTTTTAGCACCAGGGAACAAAACTCTAATGGTTAAAATCCAAAAAGCACTGAGTCCCAAACGGCAGTAGTGCTTCCAACAAGTTTACTCACACTTCCAGTTATGCCACATAAAAAAATAATAAAAAGCAGTAAAAAACTCCTGCATGTTGCAGCTGGAAACTGCAACCATATAAAACAAAACTATAAATGTAAAGCACTTTTCAAAGCGCTTTTCATCGCGATTCTATCCGGACTTCTTCAGACAGCAAACCGACATTGAAGTCATGTTTAAATAACCTCTCATTCTAAAATTGACCTATCAGGTCACATTATTCTCCATTTAAAATTTTTTTAAGGCTACATTTACCTTCGCTCGAAGTGAGCGCAATTTCTTAATTAAAATCATTTAGAACATTTAAAACATGTCAACAAAGGTGCATAAAATATGCAACCCTAATAAACAACACTCTGTCCATATTTAAAATCAAGTTCAAAGAAGTATGTATACATACATACAATCTATCATTAGTAAACAAGGACTTATTAGTATAATCGGCAAGCATATGCTATTAAGGCTTCTTCTCGATGATCTCTATATAGACATAAATGGCATCTGTATATTGAACTAACATAAAATATGCTACCCTAATAAACAACACCCTGTCCATATTTTGAATCAAGTTCAAAGAAGTATGTATAAATACAATCTGCCATTAGTAAACAAGGACTTATTAGTGTGATCGGCAACCATATACTATTAAGGCTTCTTCTCAGTGATCTCTATATAAACATAAATGACATCTATGTATTGAACTAATAATCTATACAGTTCCTAGTTAATTATACGGTTGTTACTATGTAGTAACCACCTAAAAATATTAGTGTACATTGGCAACTATGTCCTAATAAAACTTTCATTTATGATCTCCACAGTAATGTAAATGACACCCAAGTATTAGACTAGGAACTTTTTTTCAGTTCCTAACTGCTTATAAAGTTAATACTCTAACTACCAAGGTTCAGTTTAAACAGTAAACCTAAATAAAATATATTCTAAGGTAACTCACTATTTCTATATTGACTACTAATTAACTTGTCTACTACCACCTACAACACATGTTAAATTAAAAAATTCTTCCTACAGATCTTCTGTCTAACTGAGGTCTATAATACTATTTATATTTAATATAACAGGTAGGTAGGCAGAAATGTTAACTCTATGAAGTTACTCATAAAAGAATATATATAAAGAAAAAATGGTATACATAAACAATGTTAGACTTAATTTCAAAGGAAGGTATCCTCAAGTGGTTCTTTTTTACTTCCACTAAGAAAGAACAGATATTTGGCAATAATATATTATGTTTATTTATATTATATTCATATATAATTTTAACCTCTGTAGCTTAGTTCATCAGTAAAAACCCATTTATATAAATAGGCTCTAAAGTTTCAGCACACATGCTATAGAACACATTTCATTCAATCCTGGTTCATTACTAGCTTCTAACTGTAGTTGCCAGTTAAGTTCACTACTTTCTAACAGCAATTTAATTAAGCTGTCATATATGTATTTTTTATTATTATGGTTATTTTCTCCACTTTGGCCTATTTTAGAAATAATCTTGAATTTAAAACAATGTTCAGCATTTTGGTTACAATGTCTTGCCAAAGCATTATCAATTTTCTCGTTAATATCATATACATGCTCATGAATTCTATCTCTTAACCAACGGTCAGTTTTAACGACATAAAATGCTGGACATTGTTGACATTGAGCCAGGTACACAACTGATCTTGTGTTAAAATTATAAATATCACAAATATGAAATCTTTCATTTCTAATTATAAAGTAATTCCCACTATCTATATAACTACAGTATTTACAAGCTGCACATTTATGTGTACCTGCATTCTTCTTTTTAGCTTTATGGGGTGTTTCTAATAAATTTTTCATATTGAAACCCCATCTAAATGTAATAATAAGGAACTCGCCTATCTTGTTAAATAAATCCTTGTCAATTGACAAGTAATGCCAATATTTTCTTATTGTTTTCTGGATGTCTAATGCTACAGGGCTATAGGTGAAAATAAATGAAAGAGAAAAGTTCTTATTTGTAATTTTCATAGGTTGTTCAAAACCTGCTGAAATAAGTACCTCCTCCCGAACTATATCACTCTCTTCAGAATTGGAAGTAGTTTCCAATGTAACCCTACAATTGTCCAAAATGTGATTTCCTATTAAATTTTACCTCATAGAAGACATCTGATAGGAACCATGTAGGGTAACCTCTATGTGTAAACATATCATACAGTAATTTACATTCATTCTCAAAATCACTTTCTGTAGTTATCATTCTAGCTGCACGTACCATTTGACCCTTCACAACTGATTTTTTCTGGTGTAGGGGATGGGAACTGGTAAAGTGCAAAAATGAGTTTGAGTATGTACTTTTTCTATAAAGTTTTGCAGTATAGTTGCCCTCTTGTGTGTTTTTAAAGAGTTCCACATCTAAAAAGTGAATCTTATGTTCTTGGAAATTGTTGGTGAATTTTAAAAAGATCCTGTTGAATTAAAAAATTCAACTAGTTCATCCACTAGAACAATATCTCCGTTAATTACTATGAAGATATGGTCCAGGAATCTTTTGTAGAACATAATTTTCTCTTTCCATTGACTTTGAAAAATAAAATTGGATTCCCAGTAGGCCATAACCAATTTGAAAAACTTGCTCCCACTGGGGACTCCATTGCTATTTTCTGAAGAAATAATAGTCTATTATTGAATTATATATAATTATTTTTCTAAATGATATCTAACAGTTGTTCTACTAATAGACTATCATTTTCAGTTGCCCCCTTATTTTTTATGAATCCTACAACCCATTCTATCCCCAGATCTTGTGGAATAGATGAGTATAGGTCACACACATCAACTGTAAGAAAGTTATATTCTTCATTAAATGGTAATTTTTTAAATTTCTTCTAAAAAGGACCACGAGTCTTTACAAATCTGTGTTTCTTTTTCTACATATCTATTCAATATCAAGTCTACAACTTTTGCACAGGAGTATGTAATAGACTGTCTGACATCAACCAAAGCTATAAACAGTGGGTCAATCAGTCTTTTGTGGATTTTAGGTGTACCAAACACCTGTGGAATTTTAGGGGACAACATTGTTAAATAGTGATTTAAATGTACGTCAGTTAAATCATCTATAAATAAATCACTAATAAACATCCTAATTCTGTTATATGCCTTATTTTATTGACTTAAACTCACTTCTTTGTATGTTTCCTTTTCTAGTACTGAAACCATTTTCCTATTATAACCTTCCTTGTACATAACTACTAAGCCCCCTCCTTTATCTGGTTTCATGAATCTAATTGGAAGAGTGCAAAATAGTGTTAACAAGTGCTGTTCTCCTGAAGTAATATTTTCAATGTTTCTTTGTTTATTATTGTTAACCGCTATCTTCCTAAATTCGTGTTCACATAAGAACTCAAACATGTTGATAATAGGGTTACATGGTGGATTAAATGTGCTGGTTACCCTTAATTCATTATTACTATATGAGGAATTCCCCATAAGCATAGTTAGGTTTAACTTACGAATGAACAAAGTCAATCAAAAGTTCAGCAACATTACACTTGTTTGTTGGTACAAATGTGAGTCCCTTTGAAAATAATTCAACTAAAATCTCATCAATGTGGCATTCCGTATAGTTGTAGATTTTAAAATCTCATTCACTATTCAATATTATTTTACATGGTGGAAATGTTAATTCCTGTTCTTGCTGTGGGTGTTGTATCTCTTCTTAGCGGGATATTGTGGGTTGGGCTTCCAACTGTTCCCCCTCCCCCCTCTGTAGTTTTTTGTTGTTGTTGTGGTTGTTGTTGATGCCACTGATTTTGATCATAATATTGTATGGGGTGTTAACCTTGATGGTTATGGCCCATATTATAATCTCCATTTTCCACGTCGTTGAAGACAACACCATCATTGATGAAATCTGCGCTGTTAGTCTCCTCTTCATTCAGTGGTATATCTGCCCTCATATTTGGCACTATGTGCTGTTCCTGTCTATTGAAGTGTCTCTGTTCAGAGGGCTGCTCTCTCCTAGTCCAATTCACTTTATTCTGTGAACTTGGAGGTTTTGGGTATGCAGTACCCTCTGCATAAGCTTTCAGGTCTCTTTGTAATTTTTTAACCTTGGTGTTTTTCAATTTCTCAAGTCGTTGTGCTATACTGGTAAAAATCCTATTATAGTCATATTGATACCAATTAAATACTGTATCTTTTTTATCTCTCTTTCCAGGGCCAAAGTCTCTAAAGTCATTTTATTGACTGTTATCTGATAGTGTTTAACCATACATTTTAATAGGGCTAAACCTTGGTTGTTAAATAGTTGTATTAGTCCGTTATAAAACTCAGATCCTTCGCTCAAACCCGTAGGGTACAAGCAGTATCTTAAACCTTTAGGAACTATCTTTTCTTTTATGCATTTGTTAAAGTAGTTGAGTTCAAGTTGTAATTTTTTGATTTTCAAAAGTTTATTATCAAATAGTTTCAATTTCTCAACCAAAAAAAATATTTCTTTCATTAACAAAGTAATTATTGTTACTTGAAACTGATACAGGATGGTACGAGTGACAAAATCAGTAAGGTATTGAGGATTCAACACAGAGATCCAGAAAAAATAGTTCAAAGAAGAAATAGTAAAAATATAAGAAGGTACAGAGAATATCAGAAAAAAAGAAGAAATGATGTAGAATCACAACTGTGATTCTACATCATTGATTCTGGTTTTTCATACAGTTATTCTGCTTTGTCGCATTACTATTTCCTTATTGGAACTACTTCATTTGGAACTCTGTTTTGCTGCACTCATACCCTTATTTGGGTCTCAACGAGTGAGTTTTTGTGGTAATTATTGTTACTTGCCTGTGGGTTATCCAAGTTGAGTTCATCATTCAGTCAATTTGTAATATCATGTGTGTCATTTAATCCTGGCAAAGATATTCTTTCATTAATGTCTGTTGCTGAGTTATTATAACTCCCACTCGACTCACCAATAATAGACCCACTTCTTGATTGTTTGTAAGTGATTGAGAGGGGTTAGATTTTTGCGTTTGATGTACAACAGACCCCAACCGGTCCGTATTAACAGTAGCTGTATTGCCATTAAAACTGGTTACCAAATCCACTCTAGCTGTTAAGCGTTCTAGCCGTTCGTTCATCAATTCCAATAGTTGGGTTAGATTGCCCTTCTCCGCTTCTTCACTATGTGTGGAAACATCCATACTAGCCGTCGGTCGTCGGTGCTAACAAACAAAAACAAACCAGCACCAATGAATGAAACTCCAACGATTAAAATCCAAAAAGCACTGAGTCCCAAACAGCAGTAGTGCTTCCAACAAGTTTATTCACACTTCCAGTTATGCCACATAAAAAATAATAATAAAATAATAATAAAAAGCAGTAAATAACTCCCGTGTTGTAGCTGGAAACTGCAACCATATACAACAAAACTATAAATGTAAAGCGCTTTTCAAAGCGCTTTTCGTCCCGATTCTATCCGGACTTCTTCAGACAACAAACCGACATGAAGTCATGTTTAAATAACCTCTCATTCTAAAATTGATCTATCAGGTCACATTATTCTCGTTTAAAAAATTTTTAAGGCTACATTTACCTTCGCTCGAAGTGAGTGCAATTTCTTAATTAAAATCATTTAGAACATTTAAAACATGTCACCAAAGGTGTATAAAATATGCAGCCCTAATAAACAACACTCTGTTTATATTTTAAATCAAGTTCAAAGAAGTATGTACACATACAAGCTATCATTAGTAAACAAGGACTTATTAGTGTGATCGGTAACCATATACTATTAAGGCTTCTTCTCGGTGATCTCTATATAAACATAAATGACATCTATGTATTGAACTAATAATCTGTACAGTTCCTAGTTAATTATACGGTTGTTACTATGCAGTAACCAGCTAAAAATATTAGTGTAGTGGTAGTGATAAACAGCTAGATGTGTTTTTCCAGCAAATTAATCAGTCAGTGTCTTGACTCAAGTTTACTATAGGTAGTAAAGGTACAGAAGTCCAATTTTTGGATGTTGAAGTTAAAATGGATGTTGGTAACAAAGTATTTGGAAGCAACATTTATAGAAAGAAAACTTTTACTAACAATTACCTGCACTTTGATAGTTACCATCCCAAATATATGAAAATTAATGTATTCAAAGGGCACGTGATTAGACTTAGTAGAATGGTCAGTGATGACCATCAACTTACAATAGAACTGGACATACTTAAACAGTTGTTTACTGATAGAGGGTATCCCAGTGAAACCCTTGATGAAGTTATACAATATGTTAAAAATAACAGGGAACATAGAATTTCACCCATTCTGAGAGCAGGATTTCAGAAGAAGAACTCTGATCAAAGTGTGGGTGAGAATGATGGGTTAAAATAAGCATTTCTGGTGCCTGAATACTGATGGGCCAAATATTAAAAAGTTAATTCAGGAAAACTGGAAGATTATTTTGGGCAATAAGGAACTGATTATAATAATTGGAACTAAACCAAATTTTATTAATAAAAAGACAAGAAATTTAAAAGAAATTTTGGAAGGGGGGCACAAGAAGGAAGGTCAAAATAGAGTTATTACCCATCTAGGAACATTTCCTTGTACAAACTGTAATCAGTGCAGATTTATGATGGGGGGTGCAGAGCCATTATTTCAAACATCGGAAGTATACTTTAATAGCTAAAGATAGGTATGACTGTCAAAGTGAAGGACTGGTATACCTAGCAGTGTGTTCAAATTGTAAAAATTTCTATATAGGTAAGACCATTAGAAAGTTCAAATATAGGTTAGAGAGCACATTTTGACTATAAAGAAAAAAGATATGAGTAACGCTTTAGCCAAACATTCTGTAAAATGTGAAATTTTCAGAAAGTTTACCTTTTTTGTAATTGAAAAAGTAAATAAAGATAAATTTGTGAGATTCTTTAATAATTTTTTAGAAAAATTAGAACTTAAATGGCAATTTTTTTTAGAACTGATATAGCAACGGGTATTAATGACAAGATTTCTGTCAAAAGTTATTTAAACTATGTTAACTTTTCACTAAGAAGCAATAGTGGTTAGTATTGTTCAAGTTTTTTATAATATATATATGGTTACTGTTAGAAAAATATGTATTTGAACATATATAAAGTGCTAGTTAAAAAGCAAATAGTGTATAATGCATTTTATTCTATTATTAATATGGTAATAAGAATGATTTTACATGTAATTGCTTGAAGCTTTGGAACTGCAGTGTATTTGAACTCTGACCCTGGCGGTAGCCAGCTCAGCAAGCTTATGTTTTTCACTAACGATTATCTGCTGGGTCAGGAAATTAAATGTATAAAGCATTGAAAATCTTCTTCTCCTTCCTTTGGGACAATTGGCCTTGTAAATGTTATCAAGATAAGACGCAGCTGTTGGGAGAATGTAGCAAGAAGAACAAAGAAGTGTATTACAAGACTGAACCAGCTATTGTATTCAAGCAGGCCTGAAATCTTGAAGGAGTAACATTTACAGTAGGACATTATAACTGACCAGGTGCTTTGCAAGGCCATATTATTCCCAAGGGAAAACTTTTTTTAAAATATGTAACATCAGCAATCTTTATGAATAGGATGTTGTGAACCATAGTGATGTAGGTGCCCTGTGACTAACCACGTCAGAAAGGTGGGCACAAACTAGAAAGTAGAAACTATAAGAATTGTATACTTCCTGTATCATGTCAGACAAAATTCTGTACTTGTATGTTTTTTGCCTCCTGGTGTACACTAGTAAATTTTTGCATCTGAGCCTCCTGTGTTGTAATCTTTATTTTTATTTAACAGTTTGGTCCTTCTTGAACCGGAAACCCTCGGACAGCTACAGATCAGAGTGTACCGGTGGTCGAACACTGCACAGGAGAAGCTACCGAAATGGTTCTTCTTGAAATATTAAAGACCTCTGACTGAATTGTCATTTTGAGAGGCTGGCCACTTTCTGATCTGCGGCCGAAGAGCGGTCTCGAACTGGTCGACTCAGGAGGCTCAGGTACAAAGATATTTGCCTTTTTTCTGTTTTAGATCAGGGGCTAGGTTGCAGTAAATATTATTGTCAGAAGATTTGTTATACAGATCAGGGACAAAAGGAAATTACTGTATATTTTGTCAGAGATCAGGGAAACAGAATAAGGTAGGCAGTCATTCTAGATAAACTGTGTAAGGAACTGAAATACCATGTGGTGAAAAGGGTTACGTAACATTTTCTTTTAATATGGCAAATCAGTGCACTAAAACATCGCGAGATCCGGCCCTAACTGAAGATGCAAAATATATGCAATTACAAAGGGCTGATAATGTTAGGTATTATACAAAATGGGTTAATAAATACGGATTTGATGGTAAATTGGATAAAATTTCATTAGTTAAACTCTTAAAACAACTTAAATCTGACGCAGAAGGTCAGGCAAAAAAACAACAACAATTAGGCATTCCTCAGGCACACAGGTGGATTGAGGAAGTAAACCAAAGGGAACAGAAAACTAAAAATGCTAAGACGTTATTTTTAGATAAAGAGGATAATAATATAGTAATAGCGACGGCTCCTCCTCCCCCGCCCCCTCCGATGCCTTTTTTAGGATATGAAGCAGGTGGACAAGCTAGTCCACCTCCATGTTATTCTGATGTCACAATGACACTAAAACCATTTGTTAGAGATCCTATTGAAACTAGGTCCCAGACAAGTAAAACACTTGGGGACACAGACTCGTATCAAATAGGAAAAACACACTAGAGGAAAATGAGGAAGAAATCTGTCCACTTATCGAGGTACCAAATCCTCAAGCAGGACAGGAAGGGCAGGACCCAACTCTTCTAGTGTACAGACCATGGACACCGGAAGATATTCGGAAAGCTACAGAGGGAATCCCCCATCCAAAAGTCAATTACACAAAGTTTTTACAAGATTTACAAGGTATGAGACTAAGTTACCACTTGAATGGGGAAGAAGTAGAAAAGGTAGTTAGACAAATTGTGGGTCCAGACTGGCACATGATTTGTGGCACCTGGAATCCTCATAATGCAGAGCTTAAACCACTCCCACATAGTGACGCAGAACTAGACAACAGAGTAAAAGGTCTTACAGACCGAATTTCCGAAAAATGGAAACCTAGAGCAGATTGGACTTGCATTAACCAATGCATACAACAAGAGAATTAAACTGTAGATGGGTATTATGATAGATTATTGGAATGTTTCAATAACCACAGTGGTATGACTATTCCTGAAAATCAGACACATGATACCTCGTATGAACAGCAACTGAAAAATGCGTTTTTGAAAGGTTGCATTGCACCTATCAGTAGCTTCATTACGAAGCATGTGATAGATCATCGAACAAGTAGGCTACAAGCCTTACTTGAATATGCTAGACATGCCGAAAGACACTTTAATAGTAAAAAGAAAAAGAAGACACAAGTCTTTACTGCTGAAGACGGGGCTGAGGTTTTTGTAGTACAGTCCGGTAAAAAGGGTAAGAAAAATGCCCAGGGAAACAGACAATCTGACAAACGGTCAGAAGATTTTGAAGAGAGAAAAAAGAAAGGTGAGTGCTTTAAGTGCGGAAAGAAAGGACATTTAGCAAGGCATTGCAGGCAGAATAAAAAGATGACTACAGAAAGCAAGGATGATGAGGACTGACTATATGATAGTGATGAAAGTCAGAAATCATCAGGAAAGGCTAACAAACAAAGAACAAATGTAAACGTAGTAGAAGGAATAGAGGAAGTGCAAGTAGATATGGAGGATGAAGAAAGTGAAATTTTAGATTTGGCATTACTGAGCTTGGAGCTCTATCTGGCAGACACAAAACCGGAAGTCACACTTCTGGTGGAGGGGAGGGAAGTAAAATTCCTGTGTGACTCAGGAGCATCATGAACTTTGATACACCCCTCCAAGTTACCAGAATATTCTGAATCACCTGATTATATATTAGTAAAAGCAGCAAACAGACAGCTATATATGGAGCCACTCTCCCATGATATAGCAATAACTGACCCTGTTTCAGGTATGACTCAGAAAAGTAAAATCGTAGTTTCTGCAAAATGTCCAGTAAACCTACTGGGAAGAGATCTTATGCAGATATTTGGCATAGCGGTAGTTCCCACCATGCAGGGTATGGAGGCACAAAGACAAATGGATGCTTTCGTGGTGCAACCGGAGGGTGAGACTTTTTACTGGTACAGCCAGGACCTAGTTACGACTGGTCCAGGGGCAGTAACCGAGGAACTGATGAATGTAGCCATCAGTAAGGCCCCCTCCCTTGACACTGACCAACAGCATTTTTTACACTGTACTCTATACTACTGTAGCATGCCAGGACCTGATAAAGAATATGAGCAAGAATTATTCAAAAATCCTGCTAACAGATTAGTATTATGAACCTTGTATTGGGATATTGAGGGAAACAGTGTGGTAAGCTGTTCATTACCTCAGGAATTCATAACACTGTACAAATCTAATCGACTACCGCATGTCAGCTTAACAAAAAACAAGAATATGAAATGGGCAGACTTAGGAGAAAAAGTAACAAGATGGGAAAAACAAACTGATTTAGAATTATCAGAGCAGGGAATACAAAAGCAGAAATTGAATTGGCTAACACAGACACATCCAACTGTACACTTACAAACTAGTGAAGACAGCTGATTAGCGTTCTTATTAGATGAAGAAGAAAAAGCCTTGTGTGATATACCAGAGATTCTTTGGTCAGCAGGCAAATCAGATGTAGGACTTATTCGAACATCAGGACCAGTTACTATTACACTAAAATCAGCATTTAGACCACAAAAAAGACAATACCCCTTGAGAAAAGATGCAGAGCAAGGAATCAAGCCTATAATAGCAGCATTACTCAAGGAAGGAGTACTGGTAGAATCTCTTGATTCACCATGTAATACCCCTCTATTTCCTGTTAAAAAAGCAAACGGGGAATGGCGGATGGTACAGGATTTACAAGCTGTAAACAATGCAATAATACCTAGAGCACCTACGGTGCCAGACCCACACACCTTGTTGAACGATTTAAAACCGCAACAAAAATATTTCACTGTAGTAGACATAAGCAATGCTTTCTTTTCAATACCTATACATCCTGATAGCCAGTATTGGTTTGCATTTACATTTCAGGGTAAAAGGTATACCTATACTCGGCTACCACAGGGATATTGTGAAAGTCCAACAGTATTTGCACAAGAAATGGCTAGCAATCTGGCAGGGTTTACCCCACCAGGAGGTAGTCAGATTCTGCTTTATGTAGATGACATCTTGCTAGCAGCCCCCACCCAGCATCAATGCAGGGAGGATACTATAGCGTTATTGAAATTTTTAGCAGCACAGGGACATAAAGTAAACAAAAGTAAGTTACAACTTTGGAAAAAACAGGTTAGATACCTAGGATATGTAATATCCAATGAAGGTAGAATATTAGACGAAGACAGAAAAACAGCAATTTTACAAACACCTAAACCAGCAACCAAGAAGGAAATGATGTCCTTCTTGGGAACAACTAATTTTTGTCGAAGCTGGATATCAAACTATGCTTTAGAATCTGCTCCACTGGCTGATTTAATATATAAAACACCAATGGCAGCACAAGATTTATTACAATGGACACCCGAAGCAGAAACAGCTTTCTGCAGACTAAAACAATTGATAGCTTCTTCATTAGTTTTAAGACTTCTGAATTACCACAAATGATTCTTTCAGACCATAGATTGTAAACAGGCATATATGACGTCAGTTTTGATGCAACAGCATGGGGATAAGCAACTATTAATAGTAATTAGTAATTAATTAATAGTATTAGCAATAGCTTACTATTTATCACAGTTAGACCCAGTGGCACAGCCGTTGCCTCACTGTGTACAAGCAGTGGTCGCAGCTGCAATGGCAGTACAGGCTTCGGCCTCAGTGGTGTTATTCCACACTCTCACTTTGAGAGTGCCTCATGCAGTCGCGATAATTTTACTGCAAGAAAAAATAGCATATCTTTCTCCTGCTAGACATCTTTCATGTATGACCATACTGCTGAGCCAACCTCATATGGTAATTGAACGTTGTACAACATTAAACCCGTCAACGTTACTTCCAACCCCTGTGGATGGCATGCCGCACAGCTGCCTGCAGGAAATTGAGCAAACAACTTTGCCCAGACAAGATCTCACTGATATGCCCATGGATGATGCCGAGGTGACATTTTACGTAGATGGCTCGTGCAGAAGGGGTCCTACAGGAAAAAATCTAGTGGGGTATGCAGTAGTTACAGATACAGAGATCTTAGAAGCCCAACCTTTACAGCATAACCTATCTGCTCAAGCAGCGGAATTGATAGCTTTAACACGGGCTTGCATTCTAGCGAAAGATAAATGTGTAAACATATATACTGACAGTCAGTATGCTTTCTCTACAGTGCATGTTTTTGCGCAACAATGGAAAAATAGGGGAATGATAACATCTAATGGTAAACCGATTAATCATGCGCAACTTATTTTGAACCTATTAGATTCTATTCAGTTACCTACTAAAGTAGCTATTTGTAAATGTTTAGCTCATACAAAACAACAGGATAGAACTTCAAAAGGAAATGCAAAAGCTGATGCAGCTGCAAAGCAAGCAGCCTCAGACTCAGAAACTTTACTTTTAACTGAGAAATTACAACCCTCTGAGATTTTAGATCTAGAAATGTTAAAAACAATGCAGGCACTAACTACAAAAGCAGAGAAACAAAAATGGGAGAAACGAGGTGCAATCCTTGAAAACGGACTGTATGTCTCCAAAGAGAAAAAAACAATATTGCCGTCTAATTTATTTAGATATGCAGCTTTGTTGAGCCATGGGCAGTGCCATGTCTCAACAGGGGGGATGGTACAGTTAGTAAATCGAATATTCCAAACATACGGATTCATAAATTATACAAAAAAATTTTGTGCAGCATGCCATAGTTGTAACAAACATCATGCACAAGGGGCATTCAAACCCAAGCAAGGGAGTTTTCCTACACCACCATATCCGTTCCACACTATTTGTATGGATTTCATAGAGTTGAATAAATGTGAAGGGAAAAATACTGTTTAGTAATTATAGATATGTTTTCTAAATGGGTAGAAGCTTTTCCAACTAAAAATCCGGATGCAGCAACAGTGGCAAAAGCCCTAGTAAAAGAAATAATTCCTAGATTTGGCATACCGGAAAGGATTTATAGTGACAATGGGACACATTTTGTTAATCAGACGATCCACCAGCTTGGGAGATTCTTTGGAATCTCCTTAAAGAATCATTGTGCTTACCACCCACAGTCTGCAGGACTGGTGGAAAGGTACAATGGAATTCTAAAAAACTAATTGAGGAAGCTAGTGAGCGAGACACAGAAAAACTGGATTTGCTGTCTGCCTTTGGCACTGCTGAACATGAGAACAGTTCCAAATGTAAAGGGTTTGACTCCCTTTGAAATGATATTTGGAAGGGCATATTATGTGCTGCAGTGGAAAGCTCTCATGCCTGCAGAACTAGAGGCTGACAGCTCATTAGCTAGCTACATGAGAAAACTGTTAACAAATAAAACTGTTTTGCAGTTGAACTCTTTTTCAGATCAAAGACAGACCAGACCGTTGGAAGCAGTGCTGACTCCGGGGACCTGGGTGTGGCTGAAGGTTACGAAGAGGAAGAATTGGGCGAGTCCAAAGTGGGAAGGACAGTACCAGGTACTGCTGGCAAAGCCTACTGCAGTCAAAGTTGCTGAGAGGACGTCCTGGGTCCATCTGACGCACTGTAAACCGGTAAAGAATTTTCAACTTGATAAACATTTTGTGACTGATACACAACAAAGGCAGGATGGCCAAGAGCAAAACGAGAAAAATACAGATCAACCCCAAAGATGTTGTTTAATCATCTTGCTGACTATGCATTTATTGTCTATGATTGTGATGACCTTCCTTTTGTTGTGTTTTTTTCTACATGTAACCACACAAGTGAAAGTGGAGAGACGTGATGAACTGTCTATAGACTGGCATCCGAACTTTAACACATACCTAGCTATGAAGCGTGTATATGTAGAGACTATGAACATTTCAAATTGCTGGGTTTGTACTGCTATACCAACAGCATATGGAGGACTGTTAATATCCGCTGTCCCCTTGGGGATAAATGAGACTTGGGAGAATTTACTTTTTGATACAGGATCTGTAAGATCACAAGACAAAATTGCATTGTATTTGCCTATCACACAGAAGGGAATTGTATGTTTCTATAAGAATGATACACTTCAAGTGGGTTGGAGTAACTGTAATATAACCATATCTTATAAATGTTACATTAAAGTTAAAGATAGAGGCACTGTTTGTAATACGAATTATGATTCATATTTGAGTTTAATGAAAGCAACATTAAGTGAAGTGCAGAGAAATCCTGTTTTACATAAACAACTGTCTATTATAGACAAGAAAATGTTTCATGCGGAATTAACCCGCATCAGTACTAAAGTAGAAAACTGTTATTTTGTTTGTGTGAAAAAGGCATACAAATGGCTACCTGAGAATTGGTCCGGCAGTTGTTTTTTGAGTTATCTGGTTCCGGCCATAAGACATACTGCAGAATTACCTCTGGGTAAGATACGAAATGTGAGAGATGTAGCCCAGAAACCTGAAGGTCAATCTGAAAACCTGTAAATCCAGTGGGACAAATCGGAGCTGGTTGGAAAGACCATCATTCTGTAAAGAATAGAGAAAAATTGACTCATATGGACTTGAGTGACAGTGTAATATCCTGGGCTGGAATACTTCTAGCATATGGAGCAGTCAAATCGATCTGGGAGTTGAGAAAGCTGTCGAAACTTCTCGAAGTAATGAGTAATGCAACTTTTTCTGCTCTCGAACTAGTGACTGATGAACTGAATGCAATGAGAACTGTTGTGCTACAAAATCGAATGGCTCTTGACTTCACCCTAGCGGCGAGAGGAGGTACGTGAATGCTTATCAAAGAAGAATGCTGTGCGTTTATACCAGACAATCGACATGAAAGTAATGACCACCTAGAGGTAATACAGCAGGTATCGGCCATGACTGAACAAGGCCTAAACCCACTGACGAACTTTTTCCAGAATCTGTTTGGTGGGTGGGGTTCTATCCTAATGAACATCTTGATTGCTATTTGTGTGGGTCTGCTCCTATTAGGAGCATGTGTCTGTTGTGGGATTCCCTGCATGAAAAGATTAATCAAAGATTTTATTGATATATCTGTAACTGAAACTTTGTACCAAGACATTGAGTTAGAAAAATTAATTTCAGATGAAATTCTTTCCAAAGTATAAACTAAAATGACTTACCTGGTTGAAAGTCCTTAAAGGAAAAGGCTAGGAGATGAAATAACATTGTTTATATTTCAGAATAGAATAAAAAGTATTAAAAGGGTGGAAAATGTTAGAAAAATATGTATTTGAACATATATAAAGTGCTAGTTAAAAAGCAAATAGTGTATAATGCATTTTATTCTATTATTAATATGGTAATAAGAATGATTTTACATGTAATTGCTTGAAGCTTTGGAACTGCAGTGTATTTGAACTCTGACCCTGGCAGTAGCCAGCTCAGCATGCTTATGTTTTTCACTAACGATTATCTGCTGGGTCAGGAAATTAAATGTATAAAGCATTGAAAATCTTCTTCTCCTTCCTTTGGGACAATTGGCCTTGTAAATGATATCAAGATAAGACGCAGCTGTTGGGAGAATGTTGCAAGAAGAACAAAGAAGTGTATTACAAGACTGAACCAGCTATTGTATTCAAGCAGGCCTGAAACCTTGAAGGAGTAACATTTACAGAAAGACATTATAACTGACCAGGTGCTTTGCAAGGCTATATTATTCCCAAGGGAAAACTTTTTTAAAATATGTAACATCAGCAATCTTTATGAATAGGATGTTGTGACCATAGTGATGTAGGTGCCCTGTGACTAACCACGTCAGAAAGGTGGGCACAAACTAGAAAGTAGAAACTATAAGAATTGTATACTTCCTGTATCATGTCAGACAAAATTCTGTACTTGTACGTTTTTTGCCTCCTGGTGTACACTAGTAAATTTTTGCATCTGAGCCTCCTGTGTTGTAATCTTTATTTTTATTTAACAGTTACATAACAGAAGATTCCTGTATAAGCTTTAGGGATTGTTTTATAGTTTATTATTATTGAAAAGTGTGATAGAAAGTAATGTTTTGAGTAATTGTATGTTAATTATGTATGTCCTTTTAAGGATTAGTAATGTAGGAAATGATGTCAGGAGAATAATGGTATAAAAGGAAATGATGTATGTAATTCATTTTATTGTTCTGAAGAAGTTCTGTAATAAACAGGACAAAAGCACTCAACTTATTCTGGCTCCAGTGTGTGTTTTTTGTTTTAAAAGTTAAAGTGAAGAATTTTGTGAGTTTATAATGTGTTTAAATCCAGCAATTGTAACTTATATGAGTGTATCAGCAAATACTAACAAGAAGAACCAGCTTATCCAACAGATGTGCAATGCACACTTTCACTTAGAGGTAACATTTACACAGATATAGGGTTTCTCCAACTTGTTCCCTCCCTTTCAGGTCAAGCATATGCCTTACAACAAAATGATGAAGTCATACTTTCAAATGTGTGCTGTCTGACATTTGTAGTAAGCCTTCTCCTCTGGCTTGATTAGGTAGCACATGGTTCTATAAAATGTGAATTTAAATAGGCAGGTGTTTGAATCCAGCAATGCCTAATGATTATGAGTGTGTCTGACTGTAGTGACAGATAGGAATGTGGAATTAGATAGGCATGTGATCAAATCCGCCAATGTCCAACGTGTATGAGTGTGCATTTGACTACAGTGACAAGTGCAACTGGCTTATCCAACCTCACCGATGTGCGAGAAGGTCCTCCCATATGTTTTAATTTCTTTTAGTTCAAACATATGCCTTTTAGCACAATGTGAAAGTCAACCTGTCAAAGGAAAAAACTTCAAAGACCAATACACGTAAGGTTCAGTTAAGGCACTTTTAGTTTACTTGCCGCAAGGAGACAAAAACATGCTAATACAAGGATTTGTCTAACTACTAACAGGAAGTATGTTCATT
Organism: Protopterus annectens; assembly: GCF_019279795.1. Classification (NCBI taxonomy): domain Eukaryota; kingdom Metazoa; phylum Chordata; order Ceratodontiformes; family Protopteridae; genus Protopterus; species Protopterus annectens. Next base: position 1,290,746,927 of record NC_056731.1, on the reverse strand, counting down.
CTTATACTGTTTTACAAGATATGGCCTTCTAAGCTGACGTAATCAAACACAACTTTCAGTATTGTTCTACAGCAAATGTTACTCAGATTTTCTGCTGACATGACTAGATTTGTGAGAAACTTTTGAGAAAAACAACCTGGCCTTGGTGGGCACTAATCCGTTTACAAACATCTATTGTACAGTGTTACATTTCAAGGTACTCTTCTAATTCAGATACAAGCAAATGCCAATTGCAGTTCATATTTTCAAGCAGGCTTTGTCCTAATTATCTGTAACTTCTACAGCTGTGTATTTTCACATAGCACAGCGGAACTTCTTGTCTAAGTTTCATACAAGTAGTATTGTTCTATTCATTATTTTCCTAACGTAAGCAGAAATCACCTGCTTCTCAGTAAATTTCCAAGACACAAGCAAGATTTTAGCTAACAATACAAGGTCAGAAAGCAACTGCAGTTTGTACAGATTTATGCAGTATGAAATAGAATAAATGTGTTAACCCTTTTCAATCTCTAAATGCACTAAGCATATTACTAATACACACATCAATACATATTTTTCTAACACAACCTTTCAAATGTGTGCTGTCTAACATTTGTAGTAAGACTTCACCTGTGGCATAAGCAGATAATACACAGTTCTATAGAGTGTGGACTTAGATGGACAGGTGTTCAGGTATAGCAATGTCAAACTACTGTGGTTGTAATATTGTGTTATTGGGTATCTGATTCCTTGTGTGACATCATCAATGGACATGTCAAGAGGATATTGACATACATTGCATATGTTTGAATCCACTAGTGTGTCTGTTATTAGTCTGTTCACAATAAAGTGGTAACAGGTATGAATGGCCTTTTAAACAGAAACTAAGCACAAATAAGGTGATAATGGCATAAAACTGGGGAAATCAGAAGAAGCTGAGAATAGATATAGAAGGGAAGACAGTGGAACAGGTAAACAGCTTCAAGTATCTAGAAGGGGTGTTGAATAGAAGGGAAGTTTGAATGAAGAGGTCAAAGCTAGAATCACAGGGTCTGCAGCCAACTGGCATAAAGTGTCAGGTGTAGTCTATGACAGAAGAATGCCAAAAAAGCTGAAAAGTAAGGTGTACAAGACAGTGGTGCAACCGGTACTACTGTGTGGTACAGAAACCTGGGCAGTAAAGACAGAACAGCTGAAGAAGCTAGAGCTGATGGAAATGAAGTGCCTGAGAAGGGTAGTAGGATGCACTGTGGGACAGACGAAGAAATGATGACAAAAGAGCAGAAGCCAATGTAGCTCCAGTTGCAGAAAATATCAAAGAGAACAGATTACGGTGGTTTGGCACATGCAGAAAAGCAGAAGACAATCTGGTGAGGAAGATTTGAGATAGACAGGAAGAAGATAAGAGGAAGTGAGTATGTCCAGCAAAGAAGTGGAGGGATTGTGTGAGATAGATGACATGTATAAAATAAAGACAATGATGTTTCCATGCACTCAAATGTTATGTTTCATAAAGTTTATGGGAGAAGGCAATGCATTTTCCTTGCCAGTCCAATTTTATTCTTCACTTCTTTAACTATGTGAGATTTAATTTAGTTAATCTAGGCACTAAACAATTCATTATATTCCACTTGTAAATGTTGAGGCTGTACATGCAACTACTAGAAACACTTTTCCATATCATAAGAACAACATGTTGCCAATTTCTAAGACTACCATAACTGTGACATTGCTACAGTTTGATTTTCTCACTCTAGAAACATTGTCTCATCGTTTCAGTTATTGTTTACAAATAGTGTCAGATGACCTGACTTCTGTAAAGGACGTATGTACTGCTTATATATTAGAAAGGGCATTGTGGAAAAATCCTGAGCATTGTTTTTACCCATGGCTGCTCTCATACATGGGGATATCTTTATCTGCTGTGGTCATTATTTCTCTGCTCTGGCACCTGGACACAGACTAAAGCACACAGGCAACAGTCTGAAATGCTTCAGAACCGGAAGTATTATGAAAAATTGCAATATCCAGTTTGTGATATGATCTTGATTAATAGCAAATGTTGGCCATGTGAATAGCGGGAAGCTACTAATAATTTTTCAGTTCCTTTAATATATGTTTTAGTATCATCAAAGCAGCACTCTTCTTATCCAAAACTATGTGGAAACATGCTGGAAGTTGAGAACTTGCACTGCCATACAGACTCACTCAGTATCCGTATGTAAGCTGGTATGTTTCCCCAAATGTCTGTTAAAATATAAATAACTGTGATGAGATATTTATGCACACTTCTGTCCTGAACGTGTCTAATGGCAGCTAAATAACCATGTGCTTTTCTATAACATGATTCTTTATTTTACAGATACTAGAGACACAAATCAAGAACTCATCAAAAGACTGAAGATCTGGCAGTGTCAAGCAATAACTTTCAGCTCCGTAGTAAACCTGTTTTCATTTCCTTTTTTTAACACATATTATGTAGAGCTGTAACATATAACATGGTATGTAACGACTGTAGTAGGTAAATACTGTATTACTTTGAGATGCACTAGAAATTCTTGATGTTGTCTCTTTCTTTTCAAATACAATCCCAAAAATCCAATAATAGTTTCTTATATCTAACTATCTTCTGCTACAAAGAAATGTGGCAGATTGCAAAGATGTTAGGCTGCAGGAAGCCAAGAACTATATTTACTTTGCTGCAAAGATTATCAACCCAGTTTTTACATTTAGATCATCATGTTTGCATGGACATGTGCTTTAAGAGTATTGGGAAGTGGAGAAAGTAATGATGAATTATATTGTGATTTTTTCACAATCCTAGACAGTATCAAGTAAAAGATGACATAAACCAATGATAGTGTCAATGGTCATTGGAGTTAAATGACTGGTAACTATATAAAGAATTAAATACATTTACCTCACAATGAGTCAGACATAATGAAATTAACTATATCTGTCAATTTATATATTATTAAACAGTTTCAAGTATTAAACATGTCTTCATCAGTTATATATCAAAATAAGAAAGACATTCACCCATTAGAAGTGTGTGTATGTGCATGAGTGCATATGTATGCATGTGTGTGTGTGTGTGTGTGTGTGTGTGTGTGTGTGTGTGTGTGTGTGTGTGTGTGTGTGTGTGTGTATCTTTGTGTACCTGTGTTGGAAGTTTTAGGGCTTGATTCATGAATGGCTAATTTTCACACTGCTATTGTGTGTGGATTGTGCTGTGTACACAATGGTGTACTATTTTGTATTCTTTAAACCGCCCATGACATAGAGCCATCAAACAAAGGTAAACAGCACTGTAAACTGACAAAAAGGCAGAAAATAAAGCCATAAAACAATGCAATAGCAATAAAAAAATGGCTTGTTTAAAATCACCAGGAATTCTTTATTTTTATTTTTTTATTAATTTGATGTCAGTAAAAGATTCCTGGTGATATTACATGAGACATTTTTTTTCTTATAAGCAGCAAAGTACACTAATGAAAGCAAAAACAGCTGAATCACATGCTAATTAACCAATTCAAGAGGGTGGAGACATTCTGGAACCTACAAAGCAACTGTGTAGAGATGGTGTAGCCCTTTGCCATCACCACCGAAACCTATTAGAGTACTGCCACAATCACACTTATTTTATTTATTTATTTATTTATTTTACATTTGTTAACTGGGAAATTCCAACTGGACCAGGCCCATTTACAGTGGAGGCCCAGGGAGAAAAGCTCCAAAACATTGTTACAAAAAAAAAAAACAAGAGAAACAAATTTATACAGTGTTATACAAAGGTCATTTAAATAATATAACATGGAGTTAGACATTTTGCCAGACAAACACTGAAAATATATAAAATAAATTGGAAAAGACATTTCCAGGAGAAACAGTCAGGAATTCCATTTAATTTGCAGGTGTATAATGATTATGACAAAAAGAGGAGCAATCACCCTCTATGAAAAGTAGCAACTAATAGCCAGTTACTGCGTGAGTTTAATACTGTAGAGAGTTAAAGTGAATAGCTTGGAAGTTGGAAAAAGAAGGAGGGAGATGGGAGAGTAAAGGTTAAGTGATACAAGGACATAACCAGGTGTTTAGTAGATGTGATTTGAGGGAGTTTTTGAACTGTGGGGTGGTAGAGGCAGTGGTCAGAGAATGGGGGAGGGAATTCCAGTTTTTAGCAATGGTGTGGGAAAAGAGCGCTTTGCCTGCAATATTGTTTGCCCTGGAGATGCAGAGGACAGATTTGTCACTAGATCGGAGATGCCGATTTGCAGTGTAATGGGTAAGAAGATTGAGTATAGATGGGGGGTTTTCAGGGTACATAAGGATTTATATGCAGTAACTAGCTGGTGGTAGTTAAGTAGTTGTGGTAACTCTAGCCATTTTAGTTGTTTTAGTGCAACACAGTGATGTTTTCTGTAACTGGAGTTTGTAGCAAACTTGGCTATCTTATTGTAACAGGATTCTAGCTTGTTTAGATCAGTTTTTCTAATATATGTGATAATAGGTGCTGCATACAGTAGTGTGGACAGAAGGTGACTCTGGGCAAGGGTGACTCTTGCTTGATGTGAGAGAACGTTTAGTGCGCCCATTTTTTGTGAACCAATTTGATGGTTTGTGAGATGTGGATATCAAAGTGAAGATTGTTGTCAATTTCAATACCAGGAAGTTTGGTGTAGTCAGAAGGGGAGATGGTAGTGCCATTTTTAGAGGTGATGGAAAAGGAGAGGAGAGCTTTTGATTTGTTAGGGGAAACTAGTAGTAGTTTTGTCTTATTGGGGTTTAGGATTAGTTGGATACCTGAGATCCATTTTTCTACAGAGTTAAAGGTTTTCTTGGTAAGTTGCAGTAGAATGGTGGGAGATGAGGCAGTGCAGATCAGGGTTGAATCATCTGTGTATTGAATAAGTGTGCCATGCTGGGTAAAGCTACTCAGGTTGTTTGTGAAAACAGAACAGAGAAGTGGGCCCAGTATACAGCCTTGTGGGACTCCTGTGATAGTTGAAAGTTGGGGGATTGTGCTCCTTGCCATTGGACAAATTGTTGCCTGTCAGATAAGTAGCTTCTGAACCAGGCTATGGTTGATGGGGTGAAAGATAGTGAGGCCAGAGAATCTAGCAGAATGAAGTGAGAGACCATGTCAAATGCCTTTGAGAGATACAAGAAAATGGCTGATGTATATTTGTTGTCATTTCTGTGAAAGTTAACTAGATCAGAGAATGAAAGAAGAGCAGTGGTTGTGCTGTGGTGGGGGCGGAAGCCATGTTGTGTGTTAGAGAGGAGCTGATTTGTGTCCAGGAATTTCATGACTTGCAAATGGATGCATTTCTCTAGAATTTTAGATAATGGGCATAAGATGGCAATGGGTCGGTAGTTTGAGAAGTCATAGGAGTTACCCCCTTTATGAAGATGAATAATATAAGATACTTTCTAGAGTTTGGGAATATAGGATTCCTGTAAGGAGCAGTTGATTAGAATGGAGATGGGCTAAGATAGAGAGTCAGAGGCCATTTTTATGAAGGTAGCAGGTAAGTTATCGACTGCAAGGGTGGTGGGTTTAAGTTTTAAAAGGAATTTCTTAATTGTAGAGGTGAGGACAGATGATAGAGTAAAGGAGGCAGTATTTTCTGGTTGATTGGTTTGGGTATGCGATGGACTATGACTGGTTAGCTGGCTGGATAGTGCCAGGATGGATTTTGTGAAGTGGTGGTTAAACTAAGTGGCTATGTCTAAATTACTATCTGTAGAGTTTGGAGCTGGAGTAGTGGTTTTACCTGGTTTTAGTAAGGAGTTAATAGAATGCCAGAATTTTTGTGGATTTTTTGAGTATTTGTTTTGGGCACTGAGGAAGTAGTTTTGTTTATTTTGTTTAGTTTGAGCCTTGGCCTGATTTCTAAGCTGTTGGTAGTTTTGCTTGGAACTGGTGGTTTTTCTTTTCCAGATTTTGCAGGCTTTATCTCTGGCTTTTAGTAGGGCTCTAATGTCCCTACTTAGCCAAGGTGCATAGTTAGCTTTCACTCTAATGTTCCTGCTGGTGGCGAGTTTGTTAAGAACGTTAATAAAAGTAGTATTAAAGTAGTGAACTGCCTGGTCTAATCCAAGGGTTTGTAGTGGTTCCCAGTTACAGTGGCTGAGAACAGTATCCAGATAATGTGGGGTAAGGTTGCAGCCATCCCGTATTAGTTTGTAAACAATAGGTTTGGGTAGGTTGGAGTGTTTGCGTAGTAGGAATGTGGGGAGGTGGTCACTGAGACCACCTGGAAGGCAACCTACCTGGTAGTTTTGTTTGGGGTAGTTGATCAGAGTCCAATCAAGAATAGATTTTTTTTTCGATTTTTTATCTATTCTAGTGGGCTCTTCAATCAGCTGAGATAACCCATATAGATTAATATGGTTAGTGGGGTTTTTGGAATCACAAGCTGTCCAGTCAGTATTTAGGTCACCTGATAGGATAGTTTCTTGTGATAGGTTATCTTTTGTCCAGTGTAGGATTTCTTCTATAATGAGATAGTTGTTACCTGGGGCTATATAGCAGCAAAGAATATTCATTTTCTTAGTTTTATTTATGGAAAGGACAGTAAACAGGATTTCAGCATTTAGAAATTTGGGTGGTGTGCTCTAGAGGAGTTGGAGGTTCAGTGTGTTCTTAAAGAGTATGGCTACCCCACCTCCTTTTCTGCCTACTCTATCCAATCTTAAGGTATTATAACCTTGGGGTAGGAAGTCTTCAATTTGGATGCTAGGGTTTAGCCATGTTTCTGTGATTGTCAATATGTCAAGAGTATAGTGGGCTATAAATGCGTGCAGTTCAGATATCTTGTTGGTGATACTTCTTATGTTGATGTTAAGAATCAGCAGGACAGATATCTATTTGGTTTGAGAGGGCCTGGATTAGGATATACATCACCAGAGTTTAGTATTTTCTTTATGGATGATAGTTTGTGCTTTATAATGTTTGTTATTTGTGAGTTGGATCTATGTGAGTTTTTTCTAGAGTTATATATTGGTATTGTAATGTTGTGTGAGTAAGGTGTAGTATTAACATTTAGAATTGTAGGGCTAATTAAGACATTTGCCTGAGTTTGTTAGGGTGTGGAAATGTGTGTTATATGATATGTGTTATTGTGTAGAGGTAAATTTGTATGGATGTGACAAAAGCTAGTGATATGAGTGCTAATGATAGGGATGATAGTGTTGTTAGCATGACTGTATGGTACAGATGTTATGGTGATCGTAGCTAGGTGATTGAGGTGAATGAGTTTATGTAGTTCTTTAGAAGGATTAGTGAAGTGTGGAGGTATGTCTATCAAATATGTGTTGTTTGGAAGTGGGAGTGGTGTATTAATTTAAGTTGATGTTGACTGAGTGATTGGTGTAGGTGAAGGTCAGGTGATATGGTCAGGTGATGAGGGCTTAGAATAAATGTAGGTATAGAGGGGGTGGTGGGAAATGGGGGCAGGGTAGGGGAGTGGTGTTAGCCAAGTGAGGCGAATGGAGCGGGGCCCAACCAGATCACGAGGTTACAGAAACAATCAGGTTCCCCTTTTCTTTGATGGAAAACAGTAAGTAATCTGTCTGAATTATCTAAAAATAGCAGATTCAACTTACAGCTTAAAATGTAGATGGGAGAGGCCTACTGGGAGCTGTCAGTGCCACAGAAACCCTGAGTACTTAAGTTCAACCGTAACACTTATTGTATTATGCAGAAGGCATTAAGGAAATTTATATATTATAATAACTTTGCAACTCTTGTTTCAGAAAGATTAAGCACTTACATCAAGGTATACTGAAGGCCAGAGGGGTACAGGCAGCTGCTTTGGGAATCCAAGATGGCACCACAGGTTTAAATCACCTTTGCTGAGACCATATTGGAGGAGAGTGGGAGGGGCGGTTATAAAGTGCAATGACTAATGAGAGCAGGGGCTGGCCTTGACAAAAAACAATCACTCAATCTACAGACTGGTTTAGGTATGTCTATTTGGAGAAAAAGTACCTTGCCTGTTAGTTTTTGTTTTCTTTTGAATATATGCTGGACCTTACAGAACAAAAGTGATGTCCTTATTGCCTACAATGTGCTGTTTAGCCAATGCAGAAACCTTGTGCTGTGTATTTGTACTTATGTTCACTTTAGTGTGCTTGGCTTAGCTGGAGTCAGGAACAACTACTAAAAAGGGTATGTGACGGTATATTAAAGATGTTTGTAGTTAAAGCTTACAAGAAATGCTAGCTTGTGAATGGGGTGGTGGGCAGGTGCCATCCCTGGCCTATAGTTAAGTACACTATGCACTTATTACAGGGATACGACCAAACTATTGTGGAATTCAGGTGCACCTACAATGCTTTTTTAGTCCGTCTTCTTTCAGGATGATTATTTAGTGGCCAGGTTCATGAGGTTGGTAGAGCAGGTAAAACTGCTGTGGACCAGTAGGAGGGGAACGGCCTACCAACCCGTTCACAGGGGCTGTGGAAATCTAAAAATAAGAATGGAGAGTAACAGGCAGCTGCAGTTAGTAAGGTCACTGAAGAAGCTGGAGGGAAGTACAGGAGAGACAGAATATCATAGCTGAGAAATGCAAGCATGAAATGTGAAACCAAAACATTACTATCAGGGTAGACCAATTCTAACATTTAGTAGAAGTTTAAAGCATATCAATGAATGAATGCAGCACAAATAGACCAGAGCAATGCTAGTATGTGATAAACCACCCACATACGCTATGCTAACATTAGTATGTGCACATGGTATATAGAATACACTTAAAAAAAACAAAACAAAACAAAAAAAAGCAGTGTTAGGGACTACTGCTGCTCTCTTGCATGTATACGTGCAATAGGTTCAAATTAAATCTATTTAACCAATATCTTAATGCTGTGCTACAGCATGCAGGGGTGTAAGTCTATTTTCCATGAACACCAGAGGAGAGAGCAAGAACAATGCAGATATTCTATACTGTGGCACACTTCTCTGAAGTCTCGGAGGCCATTGGTACTTGTTTTAAGTACTGTGTCCTCTAAATTGTGTAGCTAGATAGGTAGGGGGGTTCTAATCTCATGGCAGTCAGGGTATGTGTGTTTGTGCGTGTGTGTGTGTGTGTGTGTGTGTGTGTGTGTGTGTGTGTAGTTGTGTAAAAATGACATTAACTACTGCTGGACTCAATAAAACAGTAGCCTGAAGTAAATTTTATACTTCAGGGTGAGTACACATCAATGTCAGATCCTTCTCCCAACATAATCTTCTCAACAACACAATACTGATGTCATCCTCTGTAAAGTGCACTCTCACACTATTGAATTCAGAATTCTGTGGTGGCATTTGTGTTAAGTGCTGTGATTTCTAGATTGCATAGCTAGCTAGGTAGGGGATTTACTTTCACAACAATCAAAATGTGTGTATGATGGTAGGTCTGTGGCATCACCAGTTCAACAGGTATGCTCATTTGACTCATACTTGTAAGAAACATTTACATTGCAGGTCAATCCCACATCCACCTTTCACTCTGTCCACAAACACATACTGTCTATAACACACTGATGAGTTTATCATTTCAGTAGGGTACTGTCACACCACTAAAGTCAGACCTGTCCTGTGGCCCATGCATATAATACACTTCCATGTAGACTCTGTCAACTAATAAGTAGAAAGTTCAAACACAGCAGTGAGATTCTGTTGGTTGTGTCTGTGTGAATGCAAATAGATGCAGGAGTGTTACACTTCTTAGTACTGACAACATATAGAAGTCCACATAACTGTAAAAGTCATTTTTGTACACACATCCCCTTTGCATGACACAGCTAATCTCATCCTTTCAAAGAAGCAGTGTGGCTGTCATGCAATCAAACTTCTCCTCTGGGGCATGTGTATAATACACTTGTGTGTAACTTGTGTCAGTCAATAGGTAGGGAGTTCGAATACAGGTGTCATTGGTGTCTGTGATTCTGTTTACTATGCAGAACATGCTGCAAATACATATATGAGGTATAACTATAAAGTGTGTTTGTGCTGTGCAACCACTTTTTAGTGGAAACATGAAGGTAATACACAATGGTGATCTCTTCCATTGAAATATGCATTGTCATAGTAATCAAATAAATCTGTAGCTACACTTGCATTTCAGCGAACCGTTATATGCCTGTGATGTTAGCCATATAGCTCAAATCCTGAAGTCACTGCTTATGGTCACTATACATGTTGTGAACGTTGTTGTCACCCACATGTGCTTTGTTCAGGTGTAGATGTCGTTTCCTGTTACAAGTTGTAGCGAAGCACCTGCTCAGGACTGAGGACATGAAGCAATGTAATGTATGTTGCATAAGTAAGGCATGTGTTCCAATACAGGATTATATCCAAGTTGAACATAATTGTTGTAATGCTTTCATATAACTACACATATGACAATTAGCAATGCACTCATACCATGGCACATTCATTGATCCCACTATGGTGTTTATGTTCTCAGTCTTAGGCAAGTGCTAAAAAGCAGCATTGAGTGACTGTAAGCATTTGTATTCTTAACTGTTCCACAAGAAAAGACATGAACCCAATTATACTTTGTACTTTTAGAGTAGCAGAGACCTCCCCCATCAGTTTTAGAAGATATAATTATGGGGAAATACAGTACAGCTGATTGCATGACTTCACATAGGTTGAGGTCAACAGATGTGATAACAGTTCCACTGTGGCATATGTCATTAATAGCTATATTGATACTTGTAGGACATGTACAGCTTGAGGTTTAGTTCTAGCATAGGGTTTCATTTTGTGTGTATGTACTGATGTCATACAGAAATAATTACATCATGTTACTCTTACTCCTTGATATGTTATACAAACACATGTGAACATAGCTTTGAATTTCACGGCGGTAGATATTTGTTCTGCTAATGTCATGGTTAGAGTGTTACTTTGGGACATGCATTGAGTCCTGTAGCATACACAAGTGTGCTCCAGTTCTTGGGTGGTATGTGTGCAGACATAAGGAAAAAACTTTCCTTGACCATAACACATTGATAAAGGACTAAGCACAATTGTGTGCACATGAGCATTAATTGCCATCAATCTGATATGCTGATATGGCATTTATTATCAGGGATCCTTTCTTAGTTCACAGATTAATTTCATTTGTTTGTGACAATGGCCATTGCTCCCTCTTGTGCTGACGATATACAGCTCTGCAGAATACAGTGCAATATACTGTGGTGTTTGTATCTCTTCTTATCTGTCTGCACCATAACTGTGTCAGGCAAGAGTGTCTTATGCGAGGGTATTACATATGTCACACTCTGCTCACACATTTGTAACATCACACACACCTACATACGGGATGCATAACCATTAGGATATTAAAGTGCATAATTCCCTTTAAGGATAATCCTCCCCATACACATGTTAAGTCTATTTCTGCTGCATACACAGTTTATACACAGGTCAGTGTTAACAATGATAGGATGGGTTCAATTCTTGCAAAAGGAGATTGTGCCTTCTGAGCTATTACTATTTTCCAACATGTTTATTGACAGAATGCATGCTGTGTAAATATCCCATAATGTATATACTGTTCTTGCAGACTGTCATCTAAACTCAGTATGTTGATGACATTCATATGTCATGTCATTCCCCTCTGCTACAGTGCTAATTTGTGTAACTGTCACATCCTATGATATAATGTCTGCTTTTTTTTGCCTATATTTGCTAAGGAAGTGTGACCACCATTACTTAGTATGACATATATATATATATATATATATATATATATATATATATATATATATATATATATATATATATACTGCAAAAAGCACATTCACATCAGTTATCTTACTAAATTTTCAGTAGTCACCCTCCCCTCTCACATATTTCTGTATTCATCTCTTTGATTTCTGTGCACATTGTCCTCAGTATACTTTGCCAGTTTGGCAACCCATGTATTGTAATTGCCCTTGTATTCGTATATAGGTTTTATGTACACAATACACTTAGCACACTTAGTACACTAATTGCCTTATATAGCTTATTATTCAGCCAGTATGAGCACACTTAACAGGTTTGCTCACAGGCAAGGTGTTTGTGTACTGTGTGCACTTGTGTTATCATAAACATTTTCCTGGCCATCAACACTGTTGGGGACCACAAAAGCTTGTTTATTTTCATGTAAGTATGATGAGCAGCATGTATATGTGACCAGCGCTACTGCTTGTCACGCTAATACTTAAACATTGTGTAGGCTTCACCTGGAGCCTACATGCTTGTTCATGAATCCATAACTTAGTTTCAAAATGATTCCAGAAACAACAATTTCTAAGACATAGGAATAAAATGATAGGAATAAAACCATTATTAACAACAGTCTCAATGCACCTCATACCTAAATAACTAGTGACATAGTATTCTAATAAAGGATACCTTCAGTCATTCTGACACATAAATGATCCCAGACAGCCAACAACCACATTAGGAAACTGATATCATTTTATAGGGGTGCCTGTGTTGCAGTCAAGCACTGGCTTTGTCCCAGCCAAATGGAGGACAGCCACTGTCATCCATCTACACCAAGGTGGATCATCCACTGACCCAGGCAATTATAGGCCCATCAGCCTAACTAGCCTGATCTGCAAGGCCATGGAATGCATTATCATGGACATTATAAACAAGGACAGTGGCAACCTCCGAAAGCTTGATCACACACAGTTCATTTTTGTCAAAGGGAGATTATGCCTGTTAAACTCGGTTGACTTCTTCAAAACAGTCACCAAAGCCATAGACAAGAGCAAGAAGGTGCACACCACCTACCTTGACCTAGCAAAAGCCTTCAACACTATTCTCCACTCAGGTATGATAGATAAATTCTCCCAGCTAGGCATCAACCCATATGTTACCAGATGGGTAGCTAAATGGCTCACTGATAAAACCCACTCAGTCAGAATAGGGGAAGCCACTTCTAGTAGTAGAGGTTGTGAGGGACTTGGGCACTCAGGTGGATAGCAACCTGATTTTTGACCACCATGTTGCCTCCATTATACAGAAGGCTTTCTACATGGTCCACCTCATAAGTAAGGGTATTTCATCCAGGAACAAGGAGATCATAACATCCTGTACTCCCCCCTTATCAGACTCATTATCAAGTATAATGCCCCCTTCAGCATGTAGCTTGCCAAGCACATGTAGCAGCTGGAGAGACCACAGAGGTCCCTGACCAGGAAAATCCAGGGTCTCAAACACCTATCCTATACAGATAGGCTAAAAGCCCTGTCCGTCTACTCAGTCTCATGCAGACTGCTCAGAGGTGACCTGTGTCTGGCATACAAGGCCATCTCAGCCCAGCCTTGATGAAGTTGCTGCATATCCATAAGTCAAACTCCACTTGCACAACCCACACACAAGGCCTCAGCCTGGTCTATGACATTAAAAGAACTTGTTGGTGGGATATATTTGTGTTCCAAAGACGTCAAAATCTATGGAATAGTCTCCCTCTCCATGTGAAGCAGAGTACCTCTCTAGCCCTCTTTAAGAGGAAACTGGATGACTGGATGAGAAACAGAAAATACACCCCTGGGACCCACATGTGTCCCTGCTGGACAGGGGAAACAGGTGCTGACTTTGTCGGAACATGGGCAAAATTCTTGGCTAGGCTTATAAAGGCCTCTGGGTCAGTACCCTAGTATTATCCTATGAACCTATAAATAGGTGCTGCAGTGCTTGGAAAGTGATAAATTGTCAATGGGAATGTTTCTTAAAGAAATGACTGCACTGCTTAAAGAACTTGTAAGACTGTGCACAGAAACATGTTGTTCAAAAAGACTACTGTGCAACTGTAGTCACAATCCCAGAAATAGTCACTATTTGTTTGTTATTAGTAATAGTACCATGATGATGTAAATACAGCAGGCTGTTTCTACAAGCAGCAGTGAGATCTTGATTACATCTAGATTACTGAGGAATCAGTAATAACGTCATATTCAATACAACATATTACACTCTTAAATGTATTACTCTCTTAAATATATTTGGAAAATCAACTAAAAATAATTCAAAACAGCATAAATCAATAATGCATACTGTGCATCACCTCACTGTTCTGTCATTGACTATCCTCCTCTCTCCTGTAAGAATTAATGGGCTTCTTATCCATTCACTGATTAAGTTTCAGGTACAGAAACACTGCAATGTCTGTATCAGTGTCCTATCTAGAACAACACTTGAATGCTTTGCTGTGATGTATATGAGCCAGAACAAGTGTAGTTTATTTAATGATCAGCCACTGTGTTATTTAAGAACTTTCTGGAGTAACAATTCATGATAAAAAGGTTGCTTTAATATTGACATGCTGATAAAAACAAGTAAAAGATAAGCACTTTTGTCTTCTTAATGAAACCTTCTTCAGATCAGATGTACTGTGTCCTTACTTTGAACTACCTTCGTTTGAAGTTTGTTCTTTGTAAATTACTTATTTAAGAACTTCATATTTCCTGTTGTCCATCCAATTGTTTTATTTTAGATATATCCATGGTTTTGCTGTCACTGGGGGATATAGTGCAGGATGTGACATGCATTTTATAAAAGGACAAATTTTGTCGTACTAGAACAGAACCGTATTTTTTTTATTCCACACAGAGTGGCTGAAGATGAATTCAGTGATACAGCAATTGCGCATCTCTTTTCCTGTAGTTTCTAGGGTGTATTATCATTATGTCCAGAATCATGTTTACTTTCCAAATTTTTTCCATCTTTTTTTTTGCTGTTGCATTGCGGTTTGTAATCATTTTTCTTCTGTCTTGATGTATAGTCTGATCTGTTGTTTTATGCTTGTTGTTTTTCTTGACTACATCTTCTATTTTCAGCCTCATTTTCTTCACATATATTAGACTACATTTTGGCTGTATAGTCTTAATTATACGACTACAAAATGTTTCCTGTACAATTGCTGCACCTTTGATTCATTAATACCCCTTTTCACTCAATAAACTAAGATATTCCACACTCGCTCATCTGATTTCTGATTCTTTCCTTACTTCATTCTCTTCCATATTTATTCACCTCCTTTTTTGACCTGTAATGCTCTGTATTTTTTCCTTTGCACTTATTCATTTCCATTAATCAGAAACAGATTAAATGAATTGTGTTTTCACATTTCCTTTTGTAAAGCCAGGGTCTATGTCTTTGACTGGCTTGATTCTTCTCCTGCATAATGATAAATTGCTTTCTATGGTGGATAACACATCCCTTTTAGCATTACGTTCAGAACTTTTGTTAATTTCTGCTGATTTATCTAAAAATAAAATCATACAAAGCTTAGAATCTTTGTACACATCTGGTGAAAAATGTATAAAGGGTACAAGATCTTGTCAGAGATTTGGGATGCATGACAAGATTTAAAAAGTCCCCAGTGTTTATTAGACTAGTACACACATATGAACCTATAAACCAACTTGCTTTTGCCTGGGGAAAAAAACTCCCTAGGGCCAGGCATGGTATTCTGGCAAGGCGTGGAGGCATTCTTTGCCCCTACCCCAAAGAGTAACAAGACTGGCTCTGCCTTACCCACAAGGGCAATCCAACAGCCACAGAGGACTTGTATAAACCTTGGTCCATGGTGGTTAAAGGAATGACACCAGAGGGATTAAGAAAAAATGATGAATGGTCTGAGTAACCAGAAATGCCCACAGCAGAATCAGCAATCTATGGCTGAGGCGCATATGGAGTCTATTGTTATGACAATGGCTGTTTAGTAATTTTCATCTTTTTATGGCTGGAAGAAAGAAGAACCAAGAAACTAACATATTTTTCTATAGTTAAGCTGAAAAGGATGTATGATTCTGGGGAAGCCTGACAGCAGCAATCAGTAAAACAGGCAAGCAGTCAAAAATAAATTTTTCCTTGTAAAAGCACAATAAAAAGAATTTTCAGCACTTTTTATTTCTCACAAAACATCACAACTTTTACCACAGAAAATGTTGTTTTAAATAGTTTTAACAGTTTTATAACAAAAAAGTAAAAATGTACTTTACTCTAGACTCTGGTAAGTGTGGAAAGCCTTGATCTGTGAGGTTTTTAATCAAAAATGGAAGAAAAAGAGCTGTTATTTCAATTTTCTTGCATATTCCAATTTTACTTCAAGTTGCCTGTGAATTAATTATGTGTTCATACCTTTAAGCTGTTTTGTTTGTTTTTAACCTAAAACGTTATTTGTTTGCAATTTCTGCTTGGTCTGGTGTTATACTTTTTTTAGTTTTATTTCCAATAGTGGGAAAATTGTAATCTACTGCAAGATCTGTGCTTCGTTTACAAGTTTATACTTCTTTCAGTGCGTTTTTGCCATAACTATATTTACTTGTAATTTCTGCTTGATTGAGTGCCATAGCTCTGAAGTTTTGTTTTACAATATCACTCTCAGTATGAACAAGTACATATTCAATCTGTACACTTCCCCAGTTCCCCTTCTTCACTCACTTCCTTACATCAATCAATTTCTCTCCACTGAATCTGTCAAAATATGCCATAATCCTATTTTTTTCTCTCACCTCATATTACAGCTCCTGTTTATATTATTCAAACATACCTTTAATTTCTCTAAATTGTCTAAAATTTCTTCGAATATTAAATCATTGTCATATAAGCTGTAACTATTCTTATCAATGTTTTCACATTATGTCTAATTTGGTATAATTATTTAAACTGCAGATTTTTTTGTAACTTTTTTTGAAGATTGTAAAATTATTGATCTTAAAATGTTTTTGTAATACATTGGAGCTTTTCTCTCTGAGTCTATGCTGAAAATGGGCACCTATTCAATCAGACTTTCCCTGTAAGAAACTGTCAATAAATAAACAATAAACAAGAGTGGCAGTATTGTGAGTTTTGCTGCAGGTCTGACTCATGCAAACTCTTTATACTCAAATTCTGTTGAAAAAATGATCCTGTTTGTTTGCCTGTTTAAGCTCTAATTATAGAGCTTTCTTTTTGTTACAATTGTTTCTATTTTTCCCAGTCATTAATTGTTAAGTTGTTGCAACTGCCCTATACTGTTACATTAAGTAATGATCTCCCTGCTGTAACCTCCTGATTGCTATAGTAACCACAGATTTCACCTTGCCCTCTTTGTACAAATAAAACTTCTGAATTTCTAGCCTACCTGAGATCTTAGACCTGTAGCACACAGTCATAGTGATTAGAGAACTGTGGTTTGTTACAGGTTCTGAATCACAGAACTCCATTGGCTGGATTTATAGGTTCCTCTTTATCTTGTGTCGTATAACCGTTGGAGAGTTGAACTCACCCAGCGTATTTCATTGTATTTTACTCAAGACTCTGAGAAGCATGAAAAGTCTGGACCTGTGAGATTTTTCATCAAAAAGGGAAGAAGAAATACAGCAGAGCCCAGCACAACTCCACAGTTGGACTTCCTCCATTGTAGGCTCACTCCCTAATGCCACCGTTGGACTCAATCTATAGTGGTCTGGCTGTGCAAAAGCCTTTTTCTCTATAGGAAGCATTCCTGATCCATACAGTTAATGCAATCTAAATGTGAGGCTTCAGTAACCTTTGCTGAAGAAAATAAATCACACCATGAACTGTATTAAAGCTTGCTCAGGATATCTGCACATCCATTCCTAAGACATTAGGCAATCCCTTAACTGCTCATTGATAAGTTTACCTAAACTAGCCCCTGCATTCCAGCATCAACCCAACTCAAAGCAGTTTTAGTCCCACCAGCTCCCTAAATCATCCCTGTCTAAACTATGGACCAGATGTTTCCCACAGCCTCTGTAGCTCGCTTGACTGAAATGGGTTTCTTGAGGCAATATAAGAACTGTTTTATCCTTTTCTGCAATCATCTATTACTCAAACAGTGTAACACATTGTGTAAAAGCTAAACATATATAATGGTACTTGAGGCTAAAATGTTAGACGTTGGGATCATCATTAGTACACTACACACCCCATCTCCAAGTCACTATCATACTACCCATAATCCTTCATTGGCTGAGATGTTAAAGATTGACTTGACTAAACCTCAAGGATCTCCAAAATGTGACACAACCACAAAGCACTGTCCGTCTGTTTAGCCTACCTCCTCACACAGTGCAAGGAGTCCCATGGTCATGATTGCTAAGCCTATTAGGCAGGTATCCACTAAACTAAACATTCTAGCTATAGATGACTCCATTGTCTGACATCCAGATGTACCACTTCCCATGGTGAGCAAGGAAAGAGTAACAGGTTCTGTCTGGTGCCAAGATTAATCAGATCACACATGCATTCAAGTCTTTTAACAAGAAGTGCTAGTATGACTCTGTTATAGTACATGTGGGTGTAAATGATTTGAGAAGTATCACCTTGGACTATATGAAGAGATACATGATAGGTGTCCTAGGCAGGTATGAGCCTAGCATTGATCATCATCCTTCCATTTCCAAGGATGATGCTGCAGTATGAGCAAAAAATAATTGACTTCAATAATTGGTGTCATTTGAAGGGGGTCAAATATTTGTCAACCTGAGAGGACATGATCACAGACCATGCTGCTTTACCAGGGATGGCCTGCACCTGTCTCTTCTGTGCTTTCATATACTGGCAGTCATAATAGTGCTTTTTTTCCCAATGTCAACCAGATATTACTACTAATATAATGAAATAAGAAAATAAATATATAAAGGTCTTATTAATCAATGCTGTTTACCTAAATTTGAAACTCCACTTCCTGCAAGGCCTCCTCATGCTAGAGGAAGTAGATAGCTGTGCGGTGACTGAGACACAGTTTAAAACAGCACAGAGTACTCCAGATGTGAAGACTAGTGACCGAGACACAGTTGAAAACAGCAGAGTACACTAGATGTGCAGAGTAGTGACTGAGACACAGTTTAAAACAGCACAGAGTACACCAGATGTGCAGAGTAGTGACTGAGACCCAGTTTAAAACAGCACAAAGTACACCAGATGTTCAGAGCAGTGACCGAGACCCAGTTTAAAACAACACAGTGCTCCAGATGCAAAAAGTAGTGACTGAGACCCAGTTTAAAACAGCACAGAGTACTCCAGATGTGCTGAGGTAGTGACTGAGACAGTTTAAAACAGCACAGAGTACACCAGATGTGAAGAGTAGTGACTGAGACCCAGTTTAAAACAGCACAGAGTACTCCAGATGTGCTGAGTAGTGACTGAGACCCAGTTTAAAATAGCACAGAGTACACCACATGTTCAGAGCAGTGACTGAGACCCAGTTTAAAACAGCACAGAGTACTCCAGACATGAAGAGCTATAATACCTTCTACACTTGATCATCCACTGCACTGGAGACAAATAAAAGTGGCAGTATTTCAGTCTTCATTCAGAAGAGGCCTGCAGCAAGACCAGTTAAGCAGTATGATAAACTAGAGCTTCTTTATTTGCAAATCAGAAATGTCCTTTTCCGCATATTGGTTAACTACAGAACTCCCTCTATACCATAAAAAGTTACGATGCCTATCAATATCAAACAGAATACCATTTTCCTGGTTTATCCAGCTCTAGACTGGAAAATGTATACCACCAACATTGCTCAAGCTCAGAGATTTCTGGGATTTTTCAATACAAATGCCCTAGAACAACTAGTCAGGGTACCCGCTAGGATGAATAACATTTTAGACCTTCTCCTTATGAATATGGGGCATCTTGTACCATCTCTTTTGTATCGCCATCACTTGTTAGGTTTAAATGTAAAGCTGTCTCCCTTAAAATTGAATCCAGGGACCACTTATGCCCTTGGTACCCTTTCAGACAATCTTCCTACTAATAAATGTTCATTGTCAAGCTTCAAATCCTAAAAATACCCAATTAACTCAACTAAATATTTGGAAACACACAACACCAAACTATACTAGTAAGTAAAGAGCTGCATAGATGCTATTGTCCCAGCAAAAACAAATGAAGGACATAGCACAAAAATGCCTCTTCTAGTGAAATTTATTATCAGCAGGTTTTGCAGCAAAAGGAGGAGATTATTGGCCAAAAGTAAGAAGACCACTGCACAGAATGATAGAGCCATCATCATTAGATCAAGCAAGCAACTCAGGTGCTTATATAAATCTACCATAGCCAAGTTCAAGGTGAAAATAGTCACCCAAGCAAAGGACAATCAGGTATTTTTAGTTATGTTTGTAATCTCAGGAGCACAATGCAACAATGCACTGAGCTGATTGCAAGCAATGTTATCTACACTGAAGCTGAAGATATAGCTAACTTACTGATTGATAAATTCTGCTCAAACTTTAATCCTCCATGTCCCCTATCTCCCACACATGAAGTAACTGAAACTGACTTACCATCAGCAATCCCACAAGATCAAATCCTGAAAGTGCCTTCATAAGCAAAAAAAAATACTGCATCAATGGGTCCTGACAATGTCCGTAAATGCATCTTGAATAACATGAAGCATTATTTAAACACACCACTAAAAGCACTGTTCAACCTTAACTTTCATATAAGTTTTGTGCAAAGTGAATGGAGAACTCCAATAATTATTCCCCTGCATGAAGAATTTTCCATGTACCCAGGCAATTACAGATCCATAAGTCTGACCAGACACGTGTAAAATCATGTAAAGAATTATCATGGAATTAATCAATAAGAACATAGGGAGCCATCAAACACTAGACCCATCTCAGATTGGATTAAAGAAAGCCAGGTGATGCTTACTTAACCTGGTGGCCTTTTTTGAAAAAGTCAACAAAGCAATGATGACCAATGGCAAAATAGTAAACACAGCCTACCTTGACCTGGCCAAAACATATGATACAATCTCCCACTCATACATAGTAGAAAAGCTCAATAAACCCAAAATACCCCATCCTCATTTGTCACCCAATGCATTGTCAATAGGCCCACAGATAGGATGCTTGAGATAAAAATAATGGATGCTACAGCCACAAAAAATAAAAGTCACCGATGGAGTTTCCTTGGGTTCGGGTATGGGATCTCTTCTGTTTGGTATCTATGAAGTAAAAGCCAGTATCAAAGGGCTCTGACTAACTAAGTTTGCAGATTATTACACATGAGCACTGAATGAATCCCAAAAAGACTCAGCCATCTTGTTTGAAAGTTTATCCTAAACAAATAACTGGTGCCAGACTCATGAACTTGCATTGTCCTCTCCTTTGGAAAGTTGACTCCCCCAGGGAACTATCACATTGTTAACAGTTAGCCTAACAGTTCGGCATTTGGGATCTTATGTGGACATTGAGGTAACTTTTGACCAGCTTGTGCCCATTGTGGTGTGGAAATCCTTATATGTTGTGCAGCTCATAACAAAAGGATTGTTTCTAGATCCAAATATGTTACTGTCTCTCTTTACTCAGCCTTCATTAGGCAAATTATTGAGTGTAAGACCCCTTTTGTTGTATATTTGTCCAGGGACATGCAACAACTGCAATGCCTACAAATATACATTTCAAAAACAATTCATGGCTCAAATAGTATGTCGTATATGGGCCATTTCAAAGCCATATCTCTATATCCAGTCTCTTACAGAATGTTAAGAGGTAACCTGTGTCTTACTAATGGACTTTATTCACATCTGCAAGTCAATTGTTAATAAAAATTCTCAATCCAGTGACCTAAACCTCTTTTGCAACATTAACAGAACAGTTTGGGGGGACAGGTATATCTTGTAGGGGTAATAATATTCTGGAAGAGACACTCCCTCCATGTAAAACAAACCTCATCCCCAACCACATTCAAGCATAACTTGAATCAATGGATGGAAAACTGGAAATTTAACCCTACACTCCTCCCCACTGTACTACTAATGGAATCAGACAGCTACTAAATGCTTATCCTAAAGTACTGGTCCCATGCAACTATCTATGTTTTGATCTAGTAACTATCACTACAGTAATACATACACACACACACACACACACACACACACACACACACACACACACACACACACACACACACATATAGATATATATATAGATATAGATATTAGGGTTGCAACCCCTCCATTTTTTTCCGGACAATCTAGAAATCAAACTGATTCTCCGGTAGTCCAGAAAACACTATGCAAACTCTGGTATTCTGTTTCAAGAAGGAAACAGACTATCGAAGTTTGTAAATTGGCTGATTTACTATGCTTTTTTTACAGAAAAGCATAGTAAATCAGACGAAAGCAAGCAGCAGGAATGGAAAAAGAGGCTGTTCCTCACTGAGTGATGTCATCCTGACATCACAAAATGGGTGCAATGTGGGCGGGGATGGGTGGGATGCGTGGGGTTACTGATGACATGAGGGGTGTGGCTATACTCCGGTTTTAGCCACGATGAAAGGTGGCAACCCTAATAGATATAGATATAGATATGTGTGTGTGTGTGTGTGTGTGTGTGTGTGTGTGTGTGTGTGTGTGTGTGTGTGTGTGTGTGTGTGTGAGTGTGTGTGTGTGCACGTGCATATATATGTATAGCTCAGCTCCTGGTTCATTTACACAGAGATCATAAATGCTTTGCATCCATGCCACAATTTCCTGAGGGTTTAGCTTGTATCTAGGACCATCCTAGCTCAGATAAGTACTTCGAATTGAATTTTTGCACTTTTATTAATTATTTAAGAATACCGGTACTGTATTTTTGAAATATGCATTGTATTTTTCCTGGACTTTAGCATTACATAGTGCCACTGCTCTACACCTTCTCTGCATTGTAGCCATTTCAAAAGTGCGTGTTTCAAGCTAGTCTGTTTGATTGCCCTCTTAGGATTCACTTTGGATATCTGTACTGTGGGTTTACGTTAAGAAGAATTGGGACTGCATTATAGTGGCAGTAGAAAGTAACCTGGTATGTCTGACTGGGAATCACACAGGAAGAGTTTAAGTGAGATTCATTCATTGGACAGTAGGCTATTCAGTCTGTTTAGTCAGTTTTCATTTGCTATATAAACTTGTCAAATTTGCATGACACTGATCACACACAGCAGGTTTGAGCTGTGCCCTGTATAGATGTAGACAGTTAGAACTGACATTTTCCATTTGCATCTACCATTGAAACTTCCCCAGTACTCTATTGTTCTAAGAACAACTGGTTTGCTCAGTGGCAAGCAATGCATTGTGAGTTTTGTGTTAAATACTCTTGATTTTACTCTGTATTCTTACAACAACCTTCTATCCATGTAAAAAGGGGCTGTAACCATGGATATGAACTTCCCTACTATCTCTGCAGTCAGCTTGGTGGATATTGGCATCCTAAGGCAATGTAGCTATTGTCTCATGTTTACTGACAACCAACTAATTCTTAAGCAAGCTGATAGGGTATGTGGGAGATGTAGTTACACAATTCTACTGGAGGCAAAGGTGTCATATACAAAGACTCATAATGCCAATCAGGTTGTCAGTAATGTACACACTGCAACCACCACTAACGATATGGATTAGACACCTAGACCCATATATGCTAAGGCTTTTAAATGTAATCTTCTTAAACCCAAAGAAATCCCATATGTTGCATCTACAACAAACATCTTCAGCATCCCCAAAAGCACTGTACCAAAACAAAACCCACCACATCTCATGGAGCTTCAACCTCTAAGCCCATTAGGCAAGTCACTACATAACCCGATACTTTGGTCATAGGAGACTCCATTGTGAGAGACACAGATAAGAACTGAGTAGGGAGAAAGATTCAGTAGACTGCCTATCAGGGGCCAGGATGCCCTCACATAATTGAACCAGAAGTGCCAGTATAACTAAGTCATAGTCCAGGTGGGTGTGAAGGACCTGAGACTTACATCTCTGGACAATATGAAAAGAGACATGATGGAGTTCTTCGACTATGTGTCCCAGGCTGGTAGGAGTCTAACATTAAGCAGCATTCTACCTGCTCCAAGGATGATGCCAAATGCAAAGAATTTATTTATCCTTTGTTAACCATATTAGCCCCACTATGCTAGTGGACTCTTTTCAGTGGAGAATTGAGGTGGTATTTATACTATGAGGGGAAATTTAGCCTGTGCATTGGGGACTTCTGCTACTCTTTTCAGTGGGTTCCATAGGATCGTTTATATGAAAATGTGTCACCAAACAACTCCATATGATAGGATCTCGGTTTCTCAGTTTAGTGGCTTATCTGAAGGATAACACACTCAGGAGAGCAGCACCTTTTTTATGTTGCACTGCTGGTCAGCAATCAAACTACCTGCTATGGGAATAGAACCCACAACCTTCTGCATAAAATGTCAATGGACTACCTGTTGTACCACTGATACTTTTACCTGTTGTGCAACAAAATATGGCTGACAATAATTGGCTTACTTGTTGGTGTCATTCTAAGAGGGTACAATATTTATCAGCATGGCATGCTATTGTCAACAGACCATGTTTCTTTGTCATACCTGTCTCCTCTATTATTTCAAGTATTGGCTAAATCATTGACTTCCCCCATAGTCTCTTTTTCAGGCAATCCTAGCCTAATAAATCTTCCATCACAGCAAAGCCAAATCAAGAGAATCTTAATGTGTTATTCTTCAATGCCAGGAGTCTAACTAAGAAAGTTCACTCCTTCCAAGATCTCCTTACCCTCAACAATGCAGATGTTTTTGCAGCTAGGGAAGCATACTTTAAAGCCATACAGAGTACACCAACAGTGCAGTGCAACTCTACAATGCCTTCCATACGCTTAGTCTAATTACTACACCGAAAGGGACTAAAGGTGGAGGTGTCTTGATTTATATCAAGAACAAACAAACATTAAGGCTGAAACAGTATGACATGCTCGAGTATCTCTGTGCCAAAATTACCACAGGCATAGTCTTAAGTGGCATCCTTGCTAACTTGCAGGTCTAGAAATTCTTGCACTAGTAAACATAAATGCAATAGACTAGCTAGTTTATATGCCCACTTTGGGGTGCAAAAATCCTAGATCTGGTCCTTGCTAACATGGGAGAATGCTGCATCTCCCAGTGCAATGTCCTTTTTAGTATGGTCAGACCATAAGACTGTCTGCTTTAAAAGCTAACCCTGGAACATTTAGGAACTATTCCAAAGCGAACTTCCTACTAGTAAGTGATAACCTGACTAAATTTCAAGCCCACCCAAACCCTGAGAATGCTACTGCCTATGCAGAATTATTCAAAGAAGCCCTGTACAGTCATGTTAACAGCTGCAGTCGCTATACCTACCAGTAATAAGCACAAAAACAAATTCAGAAAACAAGCCATTCTGGTGGAACTGCAAAATCAATATGATGTTTAACTAAAGGAAGAAAATCATGGCAAAAAAATTAGAAAGTGCAATACCCATCAAAATAAAAATTCTCTCATCCATCTAAACAAGCAACTCAGAGTACTAATCAAGTGTATGGAAGCCAAATTTGAGTTAAAAGAACCTCATACTCCATGGATAATCACAAGGCTTTCTTTAGCCATGTCTGCAACCTCAAAGGTAGTACTTAGTATCCATAACTACTTGTACATGGAGCCACATATCCTGAGCCAGAAGATATAGAAAATCAACTGGCTGACAAATTCAGCAACAAATTTTACACATCTCCACCAGACACTTGAAGGAAATATCAGTCAACATACCACTCCCAAATTACCACCATCGAACAGGTCCTTAATGCACTTAAAGGCCATGAACATCATATCAGTGGACCACTGATAATATCTCAGGATACCTCCTTATGGCATTAAACATGTCAAATCTGGACCACTAGAATCACTATTTAACTATAGTCTTCAGACAGGCTTCATGCCATGCATATGTTGAACTGCAACCTTCATCACCAACCATCATCCCTCTGCATAAGAGCAGGCCATCTATGGACCCCAGTAACTACAGATCCATAAGCCTGACTAATCTCATATACAAAACCATGGAATGAATTTTCATGAAAATTATTAGCAATGACACAGGAAACCTTCAGACATGGAATCCCACTCAGTCTGGTTTTGTCAAGGGTAGATCATGCCTACTCAGCATGGTGGACTTCTTCAGTAAAGTCACCAAAACAATGGATGAGAGCAAAATGGTGCATACTGCCAACCTTGACCTGGCTAAAGTATTTGACACAATACCCACTCCAATAGTGCAGAGAAACTCATGAAATTAGGTATAAACCCCCTACATCACCCCTGGATAGCCAGTTGACTCACAGATAACACCCAAGAAGTGGAGTAGGGGAGTCCACCCCCACAAAAACACTGGTCACTAGCAAAGTCTATCAGGACTCTGTGCTAGGTTCACTCCATTTTGGCATCTAGTTATCTGAAGTCAAGGCATCAGGGGCCTCTGGCTGAACAAGTTTGCAGATAATTGCAAACTAGGTGCATTCATAGACTCTCACCAATACACTAATTTCCTCCAAAAAAGGCGGATTTGAACAAATAATTAGTGGCAGAGCTTTGGTCTAAACCTCAATGCAAAAAATATCCTTTGGGGAGTCATCTATCTCTGGAAACTGCCAAACTGATAACACTACTAACAGTAGACCCTGTTAGGGTTTGGGATGCATGCAGACAATAACCTAGCCTTCAATCATCATGTGAATATTGTAGTAAAGAGGTCATTCTATTGTGAAACTTCTATGTAAGGGTATGGCATCTAAGTCCAAGGAAGTCATTATTCTATTGTACTTAGCCTTCATCAAACCAATCACTAAGCAGAACACTCTCTTTAGTATGTACCAGACCAGGCACATGCAGCAGCTGGAATATCTACACAGGTTCCTCACAAAAAGATTGCAGAGCATAAGCAACATGTCCCTTACAGATCAACTCAAAGCCCTATCTCTGTACTCCACTCTGACAGTCTTCTGCATATTCAAAAAACAAATAGAATAAAAACTATCCAGTCTGGGGAACTAAACCTAGCCTGTGACATGCTGGAGAGATATGAATGTGTCTCGAAGACTACCCATTCTATGGAATGGACTTCCAATCAATTTGAAGAACAGTTCTTCCATAACTCAATTGAAATGTAACTTGGATCATTGGATGGGAATTGAAAATTCATCCCTGGTCTAGAACCTGTGTCTCTAATGGACAGTGACATACTATAAATGCATGATCACTCAAGTCCTAGTCTATATATACTGCTTACAGTGAAGTTAGGACACCATTGTCAGATATATTTGGGATGCATGGCTAGGTTTAGAAAGTCCCCTGCATGCTTGCATGCTGTACATGATACTTCTGAGCCTTTAGTTAATTACTCCCATGTAGTACAACTTAATAATATATAATTAATGCTTTTGCTGCACGATCTAACCCAACTATCCTTGAAGGCTGTCCAAAGTTTATTTTTTTTTTAAGAAAGTGGATGAAAGGACACTGCCCTGCTAGCTTCTGTTACTAGAGTGTCCCAAAATAAAAGTTTATAAACCTAGTCAGGTGCACATGTAAGGCATTTATGGAAAGATTCAGATTTTTTCAGTGTTCTGATCTACAGTGTCTTTTGGTTGCTGATAAATGATCTAACTAAACACTTATATGTATACAACGAGCATGAATAAATGAAAAATCTTGCAGCACAAAACTATAAAAAGCACATGGTGTACTAATCTTGAGCCTGCTTTGTTTTAAGAATGATATGCTAAATGATATAGAAGAACACGCAATGGCAACCCCAGAATCTATGGTAAATATCAACTATCTGGCTCCCACAACCCACACAATCTCAATACTTACTAAAGACCAATAACAAACTTTTTTAGATGTTTAATAATCATCACATGTCAAATTGATCTGATGCAGTCTCAGTTTAGATGTGTATGTCACCAAGTTAAGAGCGGAAAGTTGTATTCTTGGCATGTCAAGATTAGTCTAGGAGGCTTAGATTTTTTCCACATGATTTCGTACCACTTTGCTTTCAAGGTCTATACATGGTGTCCACATTAGTCAATACAAAATGCAATATCTTGAGGCAATCCTTTGCCTCTCTGTGGTAGCCTATTCCTGCATAACAAACATTAAGGACTTAATGCCACGTTTTAGCACATTCTTTCACAGCAATAAGAAAGATGCACTGCAATCATGGTATTGCCAAAAGTCACAAATTTACAACTGATAGGAACCCATTTGGAAAAAGAAGGAGACAAATTGCACTAAATGATAAAACTTGTGGATCCCCGTAGGATACCATGATAAGTCACAACAGCCATGCATTGCTCACCCACACATGCAGGTGTCTCCCATATAGGACTCTAATATGTTTAATGAGGGAGCTTTACAGAATCTCCTTATATAATCATAGGATCATAGGAGGTTACCAGGCTATTGACCTTGAAGCCCTTACAAGCCTAGCCAAGAATTTAGCCCATGTTTCAACAAGTCAGCACCCTATGCCACTGTCCAGCAGGGACACAGGTGGAATCCCAGGGGTGTATTTTCTGTTCCCCATCCAGTTATCCAGGCTGAGCTTAAAAAGGGTTAATCATGTACTCTGCTTTACTTGGACAGGGAGTCTATTCCACAAAAGGGAGAGTCTCTGAGACACAAATCTGTCCTGCCAACAATTCCTATTGATGTCACAGACTAGGTTGATGTCACGCGTGCAGGTTACTCAAATGGAGCTTGACTTGCAAATATGCAGCAGTACCATCAGGGTGGGGTCTGAGATTGCTTTGTATGCCAAACAGCAGTCACCTTTGAGGAGTCTGTAGGAGACTGAGTAGAGGGACATGGCTTTTAACCTATCTGTGTAGGGTAGATGTTTGAGGCCCTGGATTCTCCGGTTGAGGAACCTCTGTGGTCTCTGCAGCTGCTGCATGTACTTTGTGAAGTATATGTCAAAAGGGGGCATTGTACTCGATAATGGGTCTTATAAGGGAAGAATATAGGGATGTTATGACCACCTTGTCCCTGGATGAGATATCCCTACTAATGAGGTGGGCCATGTAGAAAGCTTTCCATACAATGGAGGCAATATGATTGTCAAAAGTCAGTTTGCTATCAACCTGGGTGCACAAGTCCCTCACAACTGATTATGTACTTAGGACCTTATTATCAATGTGATCATTTGTGAGGATGTCACTCTCTCCAAAGGGGATAATAATGCACTTTTTTGTATTCAGCTTGAGGCCATGTTTCTGGCACTTGTCATTTGTTTGGGTGAGACCCTCTTGGAGGATGTCCACATTACTAGGGGAATTGATGACAGCACCCAGCTTGTAGTCATCTGCAAATCTGGTCAGCTATAGCCCACTAGATTTGGCCTGTACCTCTGAGAAGTATATCCCAAACAGCAGGGGCCCCAAGACCGATCCCTGGGGTTCACAGATTTTTATGGGTTTAGTACTTGAGGTGGCTTCTCCTATTTTGACTAGGTGGGTTTTATCAGTGAGCCAGTTTGCTACCCATCTGGTATAATATGGACTGATGCCTAGATGAGTGAGTTTATCTATTATACCTGAGTGGGGAATAGAATCGAAGGTCGAGGTAGGTAGTGTGCACCATCTTCCCCTCATCTATGGCTTTGGTGACTGTCTCAAAGAAGTCGACCAAATTTAACAGGCATGACCTCCCCTTGACAAAATCAAACTGTGTGGGATCAAGTGTCCGGAGGTTGTCAATATCCTTGTTAATTGGGTCCATGATAATCCACTTCATGGCCTTGCAGATCAGGGTAGTTAGGCTGATGGGTCTATAATTTCCTGGATCAGTAGATGCTCCTCCTTTGTGCAAAGGGATGACAGTGGCTGTCCTCTACTCAGCTGGGATGAAGCCAGTACTCAGGCTTTGGTTGAATAGGGTGCCTAATGGTGCTCCAAGTTCCTGTCTGAGTTCATATAGGATGCAGCCTGGGATGTTATCAGGTCCCACGGAGGCTGTATTTTTTGCCTTTGAGAGGACAGAGATGACTTGCTCCCTAGAGGGGAGGGGGGCAGATACTGGGGTTGTCCTGTTTTACTGATGGGGGGCAGAGTAGTGACGTTTTCACTGAAACTGTCTGCCAGCAGGTTGGCTATATCTACAGTGCTTGTGTATGTGATGTCCTTGACTACCAGTTCTGAGCAGATCTGGGTGCTTCCTTTGATATTGCGACATATGTGAAGAAGGCCTTATGATTGCCTTTAGTAGATGTGGCCAGTTTGGACTTGAAGTTTGCTTTGTAGGATTTCACTAGTGCTCTTATTTGCTTATTCAGGCTAAGGAGAGATTGCTTCCAATTAGCCACCAGCTCCTTCTTGGTCCTGGACAGCAATTTTTCATTCTGTTATAGAGTTCATTTATTGCAGATGTCCACCAGACAGGTTCACTCTTCCTTGAGGAGGAGGATTTCATCCTGTCTGATATTCTTGATTCCATGCAGCTATATAAATGCTCATATAGTATTTTGGTGTAGACTTGGACATATGTGCCAGTTCCTATGGAGGGGGATGGTGCGGTGAAGCTGTTTATACCTTCCCTCAGGAGGTTGTAATCAGCTTTGGAGAAGTTTTTTTGTTTGACCCTAGCTGGAAGAGGGGGTTGGGGGACATGGTGACTTCAAACATGACTGCTTTGTGGTCAGATCTTACCAGGGACGATGACATTGTAGGGATGCTGCAGCGGTTGCTCATTTTCATTAATACCAAGTCCAAGATATTTTCCCCTCTTGTGGGGGTCAATCAACTGGTCCATGGCACTTGCATTGATGAAATCAAGGAATCTCTAGGCATTTGTGTTTTGGCATGAGTATTTCTTCCAATCTATGGTTGGATAGTTACAGTCGCCCAGGATCAGGCTGCGTACAAAAGTCTTGGAGGATACAGGCAGACAGTGCCACAAGTTTAGGTTGGAAGGAATCATAATTTTAAACCAGCAATTGCCATTTGAGAAGTGCTGCATAAAATATGAATTTTTAATTCTGCTTATGAAGACAGGTTATTTTCTCTTATACTAAAACATGTATACAAAGTATATCCATTGGCATATGCATGCATGTCTGGCACTCTTCACCCTGTCCCTGACTTTGAAGATCTATAAGTATTTTAAAGGAAATGTTGCATGTGTATCATCAAAAATAGAGCTGACCAGAGTATACTTTATAGCCTTTATAACAAATTGTGTGTCTGTATGTTATGCAAACATACATGCATAAATAAATAAATAAGAATTCTTAGTACAACAGAACATGTTAACGTATTAAACACTGATTCTGAAAATTAATACTAACTGTACTCTTTCCAAGCATGTGCTTTTATGTACAGTTTATACCATAACTAGGTTAAATCTAAGTCAATCATGTTGAGTTTAGAAGTCATAATCTGATATCTATGTCCCTGGGAAGGCATTTACATTATGGAAGTTTTAATGGCAGATAAGTTTTAATTAAATATGTGATTGATGCATTCACAGGAATTAATCCTTGTTGTAAAAATGATGCATGCAGTGAATTTGGGTTAAACAGTAAAGTTTCTTTAAAGTCCTACTTTATGGTAGTGTGATAGTAATAGAAATTACAGTGTTATATGTAAGTCATTTAAACACTTTTTATTATATTTTTAGCTAGTAGAAACTGATACTCAAGCCAGAATTTCTAACAATCATAATTACATATGAAAGTTGAACAAAATACAAGAAAGGGTAAGAAATTAGAATGTCAAAAGTAAAGTAAAACAAAATAGAACAGAAAGCATCTATTTGCACTATGTACATCCTATATGCAGTCAACATCAAGTCACAAAGTATAGGTTTGTACATATGTGCATGTATATCCATCCATCCATCTCTCTCTCTCTATGTATGTATATATATATATATATATATATATATATATATATATATATATATATATATATATATATATATATATATATATATATATATATATACACATTGTCCTTGTAGTATTTAAAAACCCAGAAAAGAATATGCTGATGCCTTAACTCATAATAGTTAAGAGCAATTCCTAAACTTTTAAAATGAACTGCACTGTACATCATTTTTTGAGTCTAGAAGTTAATTTAATAGCTTTATAATGTTTAAAAGTTGAAATGAGTTCAGTCTAAGATACAGTTGATAAGCAGCACCCTTTCTGATTACATAGAACTTGTTCATAGTAAAGGCGATTATTAAAATGTTCAATGTATTCTGTTTAGAAAAAACAAGCTGCAAAACTGATATAACACAAAAACTTGGTAGAGAAAACCACTTTATAAAGCAAAGCTTTTGGGCAGAACCCTTCTTCAATACTAAAATATAGCATCAAACATTTCACACTTTAAATACAGGTCATCAGTCACATGATCAGCAGCCAAAAGAAATCATGTGACCACAAAAACAAAATAAAATACAGAGTATAAAACACAGAATGTAAACATATTATAAAACTTTAGAGCATAAGAGTCTATCCTATATAACATACATAATTCATGAACAATTACATCACAATTTGGTATTTTGTAGTTTAACTAGTATCGGTTTAAGGCTAACCATACTGTTCAAACCTGGCGGTGAATCAGCAGCAAGTCTCATTATCCATTCATATTCCTTAGTCTCTAAATGGTTATTGATATCACCACCCCTTAATGTAGGATATACAATATCAATCACCCTAAACTTAAATTTATGTTCATTACCAAAAATAGATATATGTTTATACAAGGCATTCTTATCGTAGCATCTCCTAATCTCCGATTTATGTTCAGTAATACACTCCTTCAATTTACGGGTAGTCTTACCCACGTAAAACGAAGGACAGGAGATACATGTAGCCAAATAGACCACAGAAGATGTAATACAAGTGGCTGATACTTTAAACTTAAAAACATTACCATGAGTGGGATGTATAAAAGTGTCACTATCATTACTAATAATATCAGCACAACACATACAATTAAAACAGTTAAAAGTGCCATAGTTCACTGAAAAGGGTACATGCATGGATCTACTAAAATCCTTGTAACATAACATGCTCTTAAGTGTCTTCATATTTCTATATGCAAAGCGTGGTTTATCACCCAAGATAGCCTTCAACTCATCAGAGGCCATAAGGATGTTTTTAAGTTTAAAGTATCAGCCACTTGTATTACATCTTCTGTGGTCTATTTGGCTACATGTGTCTCCTGTCCTTCGTTTTACGTGGGTAAGACTACCCGTAAATTGAAGGAGCGTATTACTGAACATAAATCGGAGATTAGGAGATGCTACGATAAGAATGCCTTGTATAAACATATATCTATTTTTGGTAATGAACATAAATTTAAGTTTAGGGTGATTGATATTGTATATCCTACATTAAGGGGTGGTGATATCAATAACCATTTAGAGACTAAGGAATATGAATGGATATTGAGACTTGCTGCTGATTCACCACCAGGTTTGAACAGTATGGTTAGCCTTAAACCGATACTAGTTAAACTACAAAATACCAAATTGTGATGTAATTACTCATGAATTATGTATGTTATATAGGATAGACTCTTATGCTCTAAAGTTTTATAATATGTTTACATTCTGTGTTTTATACTCTGTATTTTATTTTGTTTTTGTTTTTGTGGTCACATGATTTCTTTTGGCTGCTGATCATGTGACTGATGACCTGTATTTAAAGTGTGAAATGTTTGATGCTATGTTTTAGTACTGAAGAAGGGTTCTGCCCGAAAGCTTTGCTTTATAAAGTGGTTTTCTCTACCAAGTTTTTGTGTCAATGTATTCTGTTTGACAGGTTCTTGAGGAAATGTAGTAGTGTAAGTTGCCAAGGAAATGATTTCAGATCAGAGAAGAGGTTTTGTATTTTCTGAAATATTGTTATCCACAGCTATTTTTTCTGAAATATTGTTACCTACAGTAAAGTACATTTCTATAAAAATACCCTGCTTTTGGTATATTGCATGCCATACAGGCATCAGAAGTAGTTATATTGTATATGGCCTTACAAACTGAGGTAATACACATAACATTAATCATAAATTGAGTATAATAGCAATTTTTAAGGTTAAAGTTTCATGTTTAAAGCAATCATATATTTTAAATTGTAATTGATAAATGATGAGTTATTCCATGAGTTTTCAAATAGATATGTATGCTGAAAATTTCACTGTATGTACATTATTTATGATGTAGATAATGATTTAGTGAGGAGAATGATTCTAAATTCAAGGTATGTTCAACAGTATCATATCTGAGAGACCTGAATGTAATAAGCAATTATGTTACCAAAGGAAAATAGTTTTTGGGTAGAATTAAGTTAAAAACAGTTTATTTAGGAGAATAGGGTTTATGTGTCATAAATCCATGCACAGTAGAGCTTATAAGTAATGGAAATGATGTCAGTTCAGTCATTTGATTATTTATTAAGATGTTAAGAGTTTCTATGTATACGTTGAAGTAAGGTGCTATATGACCCAATTTTAAGACTTGTAATCTTCTTCTTCTTCTTCTTTCGGCCTTTCCTGGTTAGGGGTCACCAAGCAGATTACCTGTCCGCTCATGATTGGCAGTGGAGTTTTATGGTGTTGAGTTGCCAGCCCAGCACCCAACCTTCCACAGAAGGCACACACATGCATGCACTCACGC
Source organism: Protopterus annectens (assembly GCF_019279795.1). NCBI lineage: Eukaryota > Metazoa > Chordata > Ceratodontiformes > Protopteridae > Protopterus > Protopterus annectens. The sequence continues at coordinate 1,290,712,486 of NC_056731.1, read as the reverse complement.
CTAAGGCCAATTTAGAGTGTCCAATCCACCTACAGCATGTCTTTGGGATGTGGGAGGAAACAGGAGCACCCGGAGGTAACCCATGCGACCACAGGGAGGACATGCAGACTCTGCACAGAAGGCACCCCAGTCGAGGATCAAACTGGAAAATCTCTTGCTGTGAGGTGGCAACGCTAACAGATGCACCACCGCGGCCGCCCAATTTTAAGACTTGTAATAATTTTTGAAAATAATTAATATGTTGTTTTAGTATTATTAACAAAGGAACACCAATGGATCAATTGAATCATGAGAGAAACTATTCATTAAACTCCTTCTTCCTTATGTAACATCCAAACAATTTCATCAGAATATAGCTTGACCCCTTTGAATATCTGACATAATATTCAAATCAGTTTAATATGCCTTTCACAAAAATAAAAAATAAAAAAAATATTGGGATGAATGCCTGAGTAATAGGTTCAGATATTGATAAACCTTGTAGTTTCCTAGTTTCAATACCATAATGGTAAATGTATAAGAGGTTTGACGAAGTAGGACTTCTGCAAATTTAATCTGAAATTTGCAAATTTCAAAAATTCATGAATAACATGAAGTATTATTGGTAAATCTGAGGAGGGTAAGGTCAAATATATATTAACATCATCTGCAAAAGCAGTTACTAATAGTTTAAAATTCAAGGGAGTATGGATTATATAATTTGAAAGACTGACATAGAGCTAAAACATATAACTTCTATATACAAATTAAACAGATAAGGAGATGGATCTACATCTAATACTGCAGTAGCCATATCATTGAATTTCATTTTCGCGAGACAAAAATCGCAAAAACGAAATACCCAAATGGCAAGTTTTTCCCAGGGCAAGTAAACACTTCCCAAACTTCAATGAAACATACACCAGAGTAAATAAAACCCACCTAGATGGGGGGCTATGCCCACCATACCCTCTAATGTGTGGGCTTCACTCCTGACACCCCTTCTAACTATATATACCAACTCTGGGATCACACTGCAGGGTAGAAAAAAACATGTTGGGCAAGTGTTTACTTGCCCTGGGAAAATTCCCTATTCGGGTATTTTGTTTTCATGAGTTCCATCTCACAAAAATGAAATTCGATGATATGGCTATTTGAGTATTAGAAGGGGATCCATGGAGAGAGGGGACAACTCTTCTTACCCTGATAATGGTCTTGACAGACATTTATTGATAGACAGCTGAGTTGAAGAACCAAAATATATTACACCAATATTTTGAATAAACTCTGAAGGAAAACCAAATTTCAGGAGAACATGAAAGAAAAAAAATATTTACTGTATCAAAGGCCTTTAATGCATCTCTTCAAAAAGCATAAGCATTATGGCTTAAACATAATCATTGTATGGATTCAAATGCTATTCATCTGATTAGAGGTCTGTCTTCTAGTTAAAAATTGATTGAAAAGTAGATATTATAAAAGGTAATATTTATTGCATTCTTTTATAAAAAGAATTGCATATGTTTTTCAACTTTAAATTGATTAAAGCTATGGGTCTATAGTTCTGATAACTGGTATTCATATTCTTTAAAAAACATTAATATATCTATCATGGACAGGAGCTTTTCCATTAACAGTGGCCACACCATCCTCAGGTGGCTCAATAGCAGTGGACCATGGATTGAGTACATTTGCTTTCTGTTCCAGAAGGAACTAAAACCCACTACCGAACAAATTATTGTGCTATCATCCCCTTTTGCAAATCTTGCTAAGCTGATGGCATGGCCACAGCAGGAGGTTGAACCAGATTAGCTACCTTGGAGATTTCAGCCCCCCTCAGTGAGGAAGTCAAAGCCCTCAAACCCACCACAGCTGCAGCCACAGCGGCAGAATCTGAAAGTTGTTGATATGTCTGTGGCTCATTTTTTGCAGAAAAATGAGAAAGGTGATACGGTTTATATAGTGCAAATGAGTTGGTAATGTACAAGTTAACCATGCTGTGCTGAAGTTTTCACCCATCTCCCCTAGCAGTCAGCATGTTTTGCCTCCCACTATGCCAATGCTGAAAAGCAAAAAGACAAAGAAAAATTGGCTTCACTTAAAGATGTAGGTGAGCCACAAATATCAGTTTAATGCTAAAATACCATGAGTATGTCCATGATAGCAGAAGCCAGGAAATATGCCCACATCTTTACATCTAAGTCACAACTCCACAATCATTTGCAAAATAGCAAAAACTGGGAAATGTGCCTGCAATATCATAAGAGCCATCAATTTATATGTAAGTGCAAGAAAGCAGAAACCTGGCATGGTGTACATAGCCTCATAACTGAACACCTGTATGTTACCCCATGGTATGCAGCAGTGCTGTGCAGTGTGGGTAATCAATATGCACAGTGCAGATATAGCCCCTCACAGTAGTCTATCTGGTATATTCTGTTAAGTGTCTGAAAAATAGACTTTATTAGGAATTTTCTTCAGAACAGCTGCAATAAAAAATAAATACAATTACAGTCTGAAAAACAGTATCAATGCCTCATTCTTAATATTTAATTCTGGTATTCCTGCTTAACATTTGCATCCCACTGCTGGAAATCTTCAGGGTGGCAGTGACACAGGTCATCATACTGGTGCCTGCATTGCTCTCTGTTCGAAGGGGTGCTGTTGGCCTTAGGCCAATTTGACATCAGCTAGGTCAAACTAAGCATCCAATTTACTCAATGGACACAATAATGGCTTCAGCAACTACTGCCTGAACTGGCTGTGTGGGAGAAAGACCATAACCTTGCCCTCCATGGAGCATTAGAAATGTTAGTCAATAGCATGAATATTATGCAAAATAATATGATGACCTGTGATTGGCACTAGAAGCACGATTTCTGAATCACAAACAGTCCAGTGTAACAATGCCATGAAATAAAATGCCTGCACAAGCAGAGGAAACATGCACAAGCCCTCAAGCATGGCATGTTGTTAGAATGTGGTGAAACCGAGCTGTATGTCATACATGTATTTAACCCAAATATAGTAATTCATAGATATATGTAGACGCCACCATTACTTTCATACAGGTCATGTAAACTACTGTATACTTCCAGGTTTAGTAGCTGTGCACTATTTTTTTATTTTACATTTGTTAACTGGGAAGGTCTGACTTGGCACTAGTCAATTTTCAGTGGAGACCCAGGGGGAAATGCTCCAGACGCATGTGTTTTTATAAAATGAGAAGAAACCGGAGCACCCAGAGAAAACCCACAGAAATGCACAGAGGATATATAGACTCCATACAGAAGGCAGCCTGGCCAAGAATCAAACCAGAGAACTTTTTGCTGTGAGGCAACAGTGCTAATGCTGCACCACTGTGTCATCCAAATACATTTACTCAGAATAAAGCAACACTATCAATGCAGCAGTTTGAAGGGGATATCTAGCAATTTCAAGTAGCATGACATAGTTTAAAGAAGACACAGTCCTGAGGAGGTACACAGTGTAATGAAGCACTGTGGCAAGATATTGTTCTAAGTATTGTGCATGCAATCTCTTGCCTTGGAACTGTAAATAGCTATACAGAGTACTCTGTGCTATGATTTCCTGCAACTTGTATCTTCATATAATCCATATGTATGATATGTAGCTGTATACCTACACTATAGCTGTGGGAAGTTAGCCACCTAGTGTGACTTCATAACCCTTCACTAGCCTGTAAGTTTTAAACAGACAGGCTGCATGAGTATGCTGTAAGGACACCAGTAGCAGACCTCCCTTTGGATAATCCCAAGAGCATAACAAATAGCTCATTGTCACATGTGACTATGTAAGTGGCCATTATCCATGTTGTCTGTGAAGTCTGTCCTTTCCCTGTGTATCCATGTGGACCTCTGAATGGTAACAACCTAGTCTGTATGCTTTTGCATGTCTGTCCCTTCCACTGGTCAGGGTATCATTGGAGTACTCAACAGTCCATACCATAGAATATAAATTTTAGTGTCACCTACTCTGTTCCTATCCCCATCCAAGTCTGTAATGGTAAGTATATGTATAGAAAGCATCTGTTTTCTGTTGTAATTAGTAGTCACTGGCCTAGAGCTGTCTCTTATTTCCATATCACGATTTCATATATAGTAGGAGTGTTCTGCATTTTTATCATATATTCACAAGTCAAACCATGGCTATGGCAGGACCAGTACATGCTGTATCATAGGTTGGTACTGAGCTATCTGCCCGAAGGTATATATTAGACCAGCCATGTTGTGCGGTATTCACTGCCCCTTTAGTAGTTCCCTAGACCCTTGTACTAGCAGCTAGTACCCTTGGCCCCTATCTAGTAGTGCTGTTGGTGTGATCCCCAGTGTGAACTTTCTGTTACCCATCCACTAATCAAGGTTCGTCTTGAAGAGGGATAGTGAGGGGCTCTGTCTTATGTAGATCGGGACCCTGTTCCATAGTAATGGAAGTCTCTGTGAAGGGAATCTATCCCTCCAGCATGTTCTATTCATTGTTGTGTTGAGGTTTGTATCCCTAGAGTGTGTAGCTCGAGTAGATTTGGTTTTGCTAAGATGGAGCATGTTCAACAATTCTGGGTTGGACATGGCTCTGTACGTTAGACAGAGATCACCTCTGAGAAAGCAGTATGCAACAGAGAACAGTCTTAGCTTTTTCAATCGTGCTGCATAGGGCAACTGTTTGAGGCCAGTAATCCTCTTGGTTAGGTACCTTTGTGGTCTCTCCAGCTGCTGAAGATGTCTAGCCAGGTACATTCCAATTGGTGCATTGTACTCAATAATGGGTCTGATGAGGGAAGAGTAGAGGGGCACCATTACATCCTTAGATCTTGATGCAAACCCTTTCATGATCAGATGGGTCACATAGAAGGATTTTCTAACCACTTTGGCAACATGGTTATCAAAGGAAAGCTGACTGTCTACTTGGGTCCCTAGATCCCTTATTTCTTCTTCAGATTTCAGGAGATTACCTCCTATGTTGTAGTTTGCGGGTACTCTGTTTTTTCCAAATGGGATTACTACGCATTTTTTTGCATTTAGCTTGAGACCATGGCTTTGACACCATGCATCAGTCTCATTTAGGCCCTTCTGGAGGATCTCCATGTCAGCCGGAGACTCTATTATAGCACCCAGTTTGCAGTCGTCTGCAAACTTAGTCAGCCACAGTCCTTCTGTGCTTGCCTGTACTTCTGAGAAGTATATGCCAAACAGGAGGGGCTGCAGGACAGAGCCCTGAGGCACACTGCTCATTGCTGGTCTGGATTCGGACATAGATCCCGCTACTCTTACTTTATAGGATCTGCCTGAGAGCCAGTTTGCAATCCATCTTGTGACATAAGGGTTTATGCCCAGGCTGGTGAGCTTATCAATAATACCTGAATGGGGAATGGTGTCAAATGCTTTAGCAAGGAAGGTAAGCTGTGTGTACCTCCTTTCCCTTATCTATAGTCTGAGTAACTGTCTCAAAGAAATCCACCAGGTTCAGGAGGCATGATCTGCCCTTGACGAAGCCGAACTGTGTGGGGTCCAGTGACTGGAGGTTCCCAATCTCTCCATTTATGAGTTCCATAATGATTTGCACCATAGCCTTACAGATCAGACTGGTCAGGTTTATTGGTCGGTAGTTCCCAGGGTCAGTTGTGGCCCCACCCTTGTGTAGTGGGACCACCGTTGCCATGCACCATTCTATGGGCACATATCCTGTGGAGAGGCTGAGACTGAACAGGGTATTAAGATGCGGGGTTAATTCCTTTTGGAGCTCACGTATGACACAGCCTGGGACACCATCTGGTCCCATGGAGGCAGTGTTTTTAGCTTTAGATAGAGCCTTGTTAACCAACGTATCAGTAATAATTGGAATTACACAATCCCCTGGAATGGTAATAGGCCCTGTAGGTGGTGGTGGGGGGGGGGGGATTTGCACTGAACCTGTCAGCCAAGATGTTGGCAATGTCAGAAGTGTCAGTATATTTTTGTTCCATTTTGTACTAGCTCAGAACAGACCTGAGTGTTGCCATTTAGGTTTTTGACATAGCCATAGAAGGCCTTATCTTTATCCTTGGCATCCTTAGCAACTTTTTTTTTCAAAATTAGCTTTAGTTGACTTGATGACAACAATCAACAATGCGAAGGCAGCGAGAGTTGTCAGTCAGATGACTGCCTGTCTGTTTTTCTGTGTCCCTTCGTAGACACCTTTTACCATTTTTTTTTTAGGATGAAGGTACCACTTCACCCACACCTGAACTTCAGCATGTATAACTTTAGTGCACACCATCTCTATTAATAGAGATATCCCATGACTGACAGCACCAGCACTGCTCAACCTGTGGCAGCAGCAGCAGTAATGTACCACACTGGATCTGATGTGATTATACCCACTTTCAGCAGCCCAGCAGAAATTTCAGCATTCTCACATCTGACTGCAGATATGGGGGTAGCTCTATGGCTCAAATAGCACAAGGTTCTATTCCACTAGGCATGGTCTGCTGCTACACATTTATTTATTTATTTTATTTAACATTTGTTTACTGGGAAAGTCCGACTTGGAATTAAGTCAATTTTCAGTAGAGGCCCTGGGAGAAATACTCCAGACACTTGTCTTTGTAATGTGAAAGGAAACCGGAGTACCTGGAGAAAACCCACACAAATGCAGGGAGTATATGCAGACTCCACACCAAAGGCACTCCAGCCGAGAATCAAACCAGAGAAGCTCTTGGTGTGAGGCAACAATGCTACCACTGCACCACACACAGATGCCAATATGGAGATGTCTGAGAGTCCTTCACCCAGCACTTCCAATGTCAATGACTTGCTGAGGCCATGCTAGGTCTAATGAAGGCTAGTGAGATACATTTTGCTGTCATATCTACCTGCACGAGAAGGATAGCAGGTACCACAGTCACTCACTTGTCCAGCAGTGTTGGCCATGTTTGAGATTGGGTGCATATATGAAATGGCCACAATGGGAGGCCATTGCTGGGTACAAAGCCTTCTCCTGCATGCCTAGGAATATCTCAGTACTTCAGCCCATGTCATGGGTGGAGCTGCTTGCCAGCCTTCAGGGGAAAAACACTTCATGAGTGGACACCATATGGGTCCCATTCATACTACATCCCTATCATAGTGGGCCCCTAGTCTTGCCACATCAAGCCATCCAAGTGACCCAGATCACAGTCACACAGTGGCACCCCTTCTCAGTCTTGATCCTGTCCAGCCACCCCAGGACTGTCAACAGACACAAAGCAATGCTTGCCACATCCACATGTTATTTTGCCCTTTGGCACCTGTGCAAATAATGATGACTGTGTTCTTCATGGGTAATAGTTCCATATTAGATAATGTAACTTTGTCATTGCTGCTCTATACTATGCATGTTGCTCTCTGCTGTGGGTGAGGATGCTTCTGCTCACTGTCTCTTGGTCTCACTGTTATTGTTGGATGATGTTGATGTGTCATCTATGACAGCAGTTGCTGCTGCTGCAGATCTGGACGCTCCCAAAATAGATTGGTCTGAGTGCTTCCTAATAATCATAAAATGCAGCATAACGTATGCTACAGACCTCTTGCAAGCTGTAAGAGGAATATATTGCAATGCATCCACACATATACAGCCAGTGGAACCTGGTCTTCAGCAGGCTAAACATGTGCTCTGTGATGTTTCTGGTTTTGTGCATGGGTCGTATTCTACTACTGTTCAGTAAAGTGTGCAGGGTCTGTATAGGCATCATTAACCGGGGCTACAGTGTTTATCTGGTATCACATGACAGCCAGTGGGAATGTATGGGGGATGAGACTTTTATATACACTGTGTTTAAGTCTGTATATGTGGGATTATCACAATGTCTGCACTTACCAACTAGGTGGTCTTGAGAAATTTCACTGTGCAGTTAAAATCAAGACTGACAGATGTAAGAATCATGGTCTATATCAGTGTGTAGTACAGACAAATTTGTTATAAACCTATGTGTATTGCATACTACCTCTCACTTGATACAACAGTAGTTCTTCGTAATGACATTCATTAGTCCTTGAATACCAGGTGTGACTTTTATTGCCATATGTATGCAACATATAGTACCCAGCACACCTTTGAAGTGGACACTGAGAAAGTAGCCCCTCTTGGTGGTGGTTCTTTTCCCTGTTGTGCTGAGGGAACAGATATGCTCATCTACATGTGGAAGTGATGTATCGTGGAATATGCCTAGTTTTATGTTATGCCCAGTGGGTCCCCTGTTTGTCTTTGAAAAGTCCCTGTATCTAGTATAAAAAGTGTAATATATATCATGATATCCACCTGTCCAAGAGAGTCATGCATTCCTCCTACTCTTGTCCATGGGCTACACGTGTCAGTCAATGCCCATATAGCATCACTGTTCACTCAAAAGTAATCTTTCAGCTGCTGGTCAATTTGCTGGTAGTAGGTAATACATTGCTGTTACTGTTCCCATGCACAGCACCTGCTGCTAGTTTTGTGCAATTAGGTGAGAGGTAGCAGTATTTTCAGGCAGTTTTGAAAATACAGACAAAATGTGCTGCTGCTCCTAGCTTGTCTCTTTAGTGCAGCTCAGCAAATTTTCACATGATTTTTGCTGTTACAGTTATACACAGCATGCTGTGCATATACTGCTCCCTATGGACTCTGACCTGTCTTTATAGGTTTCCATTTGCATCTTATTATGCCCATATTAAAATATGTGCCTTCATTTGCATGTATTTATACTTAAATTTGAATACGCCTATTCTTGCACTGTCTTTCTCCTGCTCAACAAGACTAGTGGTATTTATGAATTGTAACATTATTGTATACAACCACTTCCTTTACAATAACACACTGAGTAGTATGCAAGTTAACTATGAATACCAGTCAGTGTCCAGCTTGGAAAGAGCCAGTATAGCCTTCTGCAAAGCGCACATGCTATGTGAAAAAGTTCGGTACCTCTGGCTGTTAGATGGAGGAACCTAAATTCATAGATTACTACTGAGTTTCCCCAAGAATGTAATGGGCAAATGTGCTGACTCAGCACACTAGTTAGACAATGCTAAGTATTATACTGTTAGACAGTAATGCTATAAGTTTCGTTAAATAGTTCATAGAAAATTATAAGTATTTTTTTTTTATTTTATGAAAAACATATACAGACAGCCAAAGAGATTTTACAACTAAGATGTTTTTAAGCAGTTGCATTTTTTAAGACACCCTGGGATTCAAAAATACCTACACTAAGTGCACACTAAGTGTACATTGTTCTGATTAAACAGACAACACAGGCATAACTCACACCTTCTTCCTAATTTTAGTTCTCCTATTCATTTTCTTGAAGCTTTAAATACTGATAGAGATTAATAAAGTTGCCACAAAACATGTACACTTACTCCCGGTTTCTGCAAGCCTTGCACAGCATGCAGGATTAGTGCAGGAGCTCCAGCAGGCAATATGTCTGCCGTGCGATCCAGGAACAGCCTGTATGGGCATGCATGAGTGCAGTAGTCCTGCAGAGACTCAGCCCCTGTATGCAAATTACTCCATTTGCAGGAGAAATATATGCAAATGGGGTGAATTTGCGATCCAGGAAGCTAAAATCCGGCCGTGCAGGACTAGTGCAATCTGCAGAAATGTACTCCACCAGTAACAGAATACATTTCTGCAAATTCCAAAACGGAGCCATGACAGCTCCAAATAAAGGGTGCATATCATCTAGGAAGCATGCCAATGGCCAAGTATAAGGCCATTGGCATTGAAAACAGTTTTAAAAAAATTAAGTTCTACTTTTTTTTAGCCAATCTCGGTTGTTTAAGCGTAGGACAGTGGTGCGCAAATGGGATCGGGATAAAAATAAAACAAAACCCCCAAAATAAGCATTCTGACCAAAATCACTATTCTGCCATTATAGTCAATGGCAGACAGAAGACAACATGGCCAGTGAGTAGTGGTTGCTAACGAGGGAGGCTCAATGTGAGACATGTAACTATGCATTAGCAGGCAATCCTATGCAAATGAGGGGAATGATAGTGAATCCCAGATTTCCCCAGCATGCTAGTCAGCTCCCAACATTGTAAGAGCAGGAATAGCTTTTTGCAAGCCAAGGAGTTAGCTGACATCATAGGAGGGTGTGTCAGGCATACTGTAAGCAGATTGGAGCCATGTGGCTCAAGTTTGCTCCTAGCTTAGCACAGCTAGGCAAGGGGGTGTGTCTGAGTCTGCCTAGCACTCTTTACGTTGCCTAAGTGAGTGTGTGCACTGTTCACCGGGTTTTAATGAAAAAAAAAGGTAAACAAGGAAATAGCAGCTCTGTGCAGATTTGAGCACTGTGTTTGTGCAGTGCACCCCTGGGCTTAGACAGGAAGGCAGTGGGAAGGGAAAACAGTAGTAGGAAGTTAATCAAGGAGAACTAGCATAGCTGGCAGGTGAAATATATCAGAATCAGCAAATTACACAGGCAGCAGACCAGCCCAGCCCAGAACACTGCTATAAACTATGCAAACACCTTGCTCTCTGTTTTTTCCCACCGGTGTATACAAGTAGGGAACTTTTAACAAACAAAACTATAAAATGATAGGGGCTGCAGCAGACATCATACAACATGTGCAAGAGGCTGAGGGTGGTGAGGATGTGAATGCTGCCGACCAACCCACAGTGAGGAGATGGAAAAGAGTGTACAGACCCAGGGTAACATACCAGGGCTACATGAGCTGGAGATAGTGGAGTGCTACAGGTTGGACAGGGACCTTCTACAACAAATTGTTGAGCTGTGCCGGCCACACCTGACACCGACCTGACAGAGGGGAACCTATCCCAGTGGATACCAAGGTATGTGTAGGCCTAGGAATACTAGCCACAGGTATCTCCCAAAGCTCAACTGGGGATATCATGGGAATCTCACAGGCATCAGCATTCAGAGTATTCCACCAGTTTCTGGATGCCATGTCAGCATATGCCAGTGAGCATATATATTTCCTCAACACCCATGAGGTGTTGGCCAGCAATATGCGTCTCTTCCACCAAATAGCAGAATATGCTGAGGTAGTGGGTGCTATAGACTGCAAGCACGTATGCATCAAAGCACCACCCAGTGATCAGGGTAGGGCCTACATCAACTGCAAGAGCCTCCCCTCCATCAACTGCCAGGTTGTGTGCGATGCCGATGGCATTATAATGAATGTGTGTGCTGGCTACCCTGGAAGCTATCATGATTCCCACATCTGGCATCTGACACAGCTGTACCAGAGATTTGCCAGTGGGGACTTCCCCTACAGTCACCTAGTGGGGGGATGCTGGCTACACACTGGAGCCGTGGCTGATGGCATCCATCAGAAATGCACACACACACCCGAACAAGAATGCCATAATGAGGCACATGCACAGACCAGACTTATAATAGAGCATGTATTTTGGATGCTCAAATCATGGTTCCGGTGCCTGGACACATCCAGTGGAACCTTGCAGTACTCACCAACTACATGTACTCATATTGTTATGGTATGTTACATGCTACACAATATGATACTGTGGAAACAGCTGCAGCAGGAGCACGGGGCAGGGCGACGCAGCCCCCCACCAATGCCAAGGCCTGCACAGGCACAGAGTGACTTGGAGGAGGAACAACCTGAGCCTGCCCCAGTAGGCAGGTGGAGGCGTACCCAGTATGCCCTGGTCTTGGCAAAGAGGCAGCACATTGCACATACACTGACACAGTAGGGACCCAGAGAATGACACCTCTCTCTGACTCGCCTATACAGTAAAAGGGATGCTAAACATGACACTACCTGTGCTCAACCATGTATAGGGAGTGTACTATGCGCATCCAACATAAGCAGCTCTCCAGCACCATCTTCAATACTGGCACACCCACAAGGTAAGTCAATCAACCTACCAATTACTGAATGGAGTAGAATGTGTTGTTACCTGTATCTATGGTATGGATGTGAGCATACAAGGGAATCGGGTGGCTGAATGGTATGGCAGCAGATAGTAGACACCCATAGTGGCACCATGACATCTGTAACAAATACTGGAGTCACCATAGTAGCCAGTACTACACAGGGTGACAAAACCCACTGCAGGAAATGTGCTGGGTGACATGTGTCCATATGACTCACAAATGCCAGTGAGGGTGGTTCACATACCCAACAACAGTCTCAGCCATCAGGACAGGTGTAGACAAATGCAAACAGAGCCTGTGCTATGGCCTCTGAATGATGCCTATGGGTAACCTCCCCCCCAGGCCTACACAGACAGACTACATCAGGACAGGCAGTGGGATGTTAGTTCTGAAGGGTAGGAAGTCAGACACCAATATGTAGGGCAACCAAAGCTAAGACCTGTAGTACACTGATATGCCTCTAGTCAGCATGATAGGTTAGAATGCAGAATGAGATGGAATACCTGACATACCAGTACAGTCATAGCAAATGTGTACAAGTGTCAGGTGGGCACCCCCCCATCCTATGTAGACATGTAGAAACAGTAAGGTGTGCCCCCAATCATGTGTAGAAATGTAGAAACAGTCAGGTGTGCCCCAATCCTGTGTAGAAATGTAGAAACAGTCAGGTGTGCCCCCCCACTCCTATGTAGACATGTGGAAACAGATGTCTGCCCTTCCCCAATCCAGTGTAGAAATGTAGTGACAGTCAAATGCCCCCCCCCCAATCCTGTGTAGAAATTTTAAAACATCAGGTGTGTCCCCCCACAACCCTATGTAGAAATGTAGTAAGAGTCAGGTGTGCCCCCCCAATCCTGTGTAGAAATGTAGTAACATGTATGAGTAAGTATAATACGAGTAGATCACAGATGCCCAGTGGTGGCCAAGGTAGCAGGATGGGTTGCAGCATTTGCATAATATGCAGGTCTGTGTGTGTCAGGATGGTGTGTGTTTCATAATGTGTGAGACTGGTCAGTATGTATGTATGTTGATGTAAGACCTGGTGGCCATTGCCCACTACTGTTGATGACAGGGACAAGCCATAACAACTACAGTGCCAAAGATAATCCCAACCAATATAACACATGCTAGCAGTAAGCCATTATATATGTATGGTGGTAATATGTGTCACCATCTGAAAGACTGACATGGCATGGCTGTTGGGCTAGATATGCAGGCAGTACAGAGAGGAAATTACCCCAGACATACAGTATATATTGTGTCACAGTGAAGTGGAGACACCCTTGGAATTGTATATACAGGTATACATCAGAGTAACTGGACCTGTAGTAGGGGATACCGGTGATGTCTGCCCGAACACATAAAGGAGGTAGGACTGATGTATTGAGAAACAGATGATGTACCTGCACATGCCAGCATAACTGGAATGCCCCATGCATATTTGTGTGTCAGATGCAAGTAGTGGCCAAAGCACACATGCACCCACCTCACGGAAATACCACCCACAGGCACCTCTCTGGTCATATCCCTGCTTGGGGAATGGGTACAGTAAGACCCCACCTGTATATGGCAATAGTGGAAGACTGCAGCATACAGTGCAGGTGTCCCATGCAGCTGTGTCCCTAGCTGTATGTACCACCCTGCCAACATCCACACCACCTGATCAAGACTGATAGAAGGTATTGGCATGAACACCTATCACACCTACCCTGTCACCCCAGGGGAATATACTGCATGGTGGTCTGGGACTGTAGGACTGACAGAATGCAATGGCCTGCCATTTCTGTCCTGCAGCAACACCTAATGTCCCACAGGTTTCTGCCAAAGGCCTGGGTCTCACACGTACTGCCAATGCATGTTATGTCATGGGCATCCAAATAGCAACATAACACACTCCACAGAAGCCATATGCAAGGCCATGTGGACAAACTACAGTAACATGTCCACCATGTCCCAGTGCATGAACTGTGGAACAACACTAACACACACCTGTGATGGGATGATACCCTTAGGGAAAGTATCAGAGAATATATGCATAATGTATGGAAGAGATTAGAATAACGGGGGGGGGGCATGGGCAGCATGGAATGTGCAGGGTCTGACACCAAGCTGTGCACACACTATCCCTGGCTGCAAACACATAAATGGGTGGCTACACACTTGCCCATATGCCACAATAGGGTAAATGTCCTGACACATGGCCCCTGCCTCTGGCTAATCTGTGCGAATCTGTACAGCTGTGAGGCATTGCCACAACAAAATAAACCCATACTGTCATGCTGATGGGCGTACATGTATGGGATCATCTGCCAACACTGTACCAAGGTGCTGAACCGGATGCACAAACCCAGCACCAAGTGTCTGCAGCTCCCCCTTCAGAATGGCATAACTTACCATGAATACATAGGTGTCTGCCCAAAACACCAGACACAGCTGCAGTCACCCTTGTCCCCCAAGACGTCACTGTGAGCAAGAATGTCCACCTGACAGCACATAAGGACAGAAAACATCACTGTGTATAACAGTACACATGTCTGAATATCTCTGCTAACAGCAGTACCATGCAGCTGAAGCAGCACAGACACAATAACCTACAGTACACACTATCCCCTGCACAGTCTGTCCCCATATTGCCAAATGATCAACAGATACCCTGCAGAAACAGTATGCTACCTGTAGGTGTACAACACAAAGTTCTGCACTGCAGTACAAACTACCTGGAATCGATCTACACATTCAATAAATAAGGGCATACTGGGCATGCTCACACACTTAGAGAAATGAAGCCAATGTCAGTCAACAACATACTGAAAGATCATACTGGGCATGCTCACACACAAACAAATGAAGGTCATGTCTGCAAACAACAGTGGACCAGACATATCTGGCAGTTGCAGATGTTAGTGCAGACACTTCTCAGTATGCACCACTCATGCTTTGCACACACAGTTGATAGGAATACAGGCATATATCCAAGGACAACACACTATAATAAGCCAAAAGTAGACTTACATAGATGTGTGGAAGAGAGTGACTGTCACAAGGGGCCATCCATTAGGAGGATTGTCCCACCCAGCACACAGCCAAATGGCTACAGCCACATGAGGTTCAGATGTCAGTCACTGTAGACCTTAGCCACTGGTAACTGTCAGCATTATGGACTATGTGGTGCAAGTCCTAGCTGTGCAACATGATTGTACAAGGAAGTAGTCATCTAGCAGCTATATACATGTACCTGTGGAATATAACTCTGCGTGTGCCCCTATGTGGTGTGTCAACCTCTAGATGAATGGGTCATGGCCCATGCACACACACACTGCCCTCCCCATAGCCCTACTATGACAAGCCTGCTGAGGTCATCCACTTTGAAATACACCCTTGTGAAAACTGTAGGCCAGTAATCTCCGTGGCACATCCTATAACGGCATACTGCTGTAGTGTGATAAACTAGTTAGGTAGGAGTTATAGTCCCAGACATAGCAAGTGTGTGTCTCCGTGTGTGTAGAGAGCAATGCTTTTTAGGCTAGTCACACTCACTACAATTCAAATTCCCTACTTTGGCAAGGTTGCTAATGTCATACACTGTGAAATAAACCTTTAGGAAAGTTGTAGCCAGTAATCTCTGTGGCATGTCCTATAACTGCATATAGTGTGATAAACTAGTTAGGTAGGAGTTCTCAACCCAGACATGGCAACTGTGTGTGCAGGTGCCTCTGTCTGTGTAGGGAGCAATGCATTTTATGCTAGTTACACACACTATGATTCAAATGCCCTACTTTGGCAATCCTGCTGATGTCATTCACTGTGAAATACACCTTTGGGGGAGGAGTACTCCTGTAATCAATTTGGTGCATCCTATAACAGTTTCAGGCTGTAGTATGATATAGAACTTTGGTAGGGGTTCTATTCCCACACATGGCAGTTGTGGATGTTTTGTATGTGTTTCCATGTCTGTGTAAGGAGCAATGCATTTTAGGCTAGCCACACTCTCTATAATTCAAATGCCCTAATTTGGTAATCCTGCTGATTTCATTCATTGTGAAATGCACCTTTGGGGAAAGAGTACTCCAGTGATCATTGTGGTGTGTTCTATAACAGCTTCATGCTGCACTGTGATAGAGAACTCTGGTAGGGGTTCTATTCTCACACATGGCAGTGGTGGATGTTGTGTGTATTTCTATGTCTGTGTAGGGAGCAATGCATTTTAGGCTAGCCACACTCACTACAATTCAAATGCTCTAATTTGGCAATCCTGCTGATGTAATTCATTGTGAAATACACCTTTGGGGAAGGCAAAATCCAATAATCTCCGTGGTGCGTCCTATAACGGTGTAGTGCTGTAGTGTAATAAACTAGTTAGATAGGAGTTCAAATCACAGACATGACAGGCGTGTCTGTGTTTGTAATTTGTATCCTCTGGTTCTGAGTGTGTAACAACTGGACTCAACGTGGAGTGGGATTTTGCAAATTTCTTATATGGTGGCCCTAGTATATATCACAATGTCCACCATACAGGGATAACAGATGTGAAATAGCTGAGAGGCTGGGGTGCAAATCCATACCACTACATGTGACATCAATGCCAGGTGAACTAAGTTAGCAACTTAGTATTACCCACAGAACACATACACACACACATACCTGCCTAGGCAACAGCCTCTGTATTGGTAGTACCCTCCATATTGTCCACTGATAATAACCATGGTGTGATTGCAGTGGGCTACAGAGGGCATCCTACCAGTGCACCTTCCACATGTTCCCCACCGGACACTTGCAACACTTGTGGTGCCATCAAATGTGACCCACAAAGAACCTACCATGCCTGAAAAAATGCCCTGTATGGACAGATGCCACTGACATCAGGGAATGCTGGTATCATGCTATCAATGTAGATGCAGGGTAAACCTGCTGTCCATTAACATTTCCCGCCACATGAGGCAGGACTGGTACATCTGATGATAACAATCTATCTACACAACATGGACCAGACACCCCAGATACAGTTCCGCATGTCACTGTACATGCATGTGGGAGGTGTGCACATCCCAGACACCATCCATGTCATGGACTAAGGAACATGTACATGCCAAGAAATGCACAGCACTGGCCACATGCAATAATCACCCAGGTGACTGGATGGTGAATACAATACCCACCTATGTGGGCAAATCCAAAAACTGCACCTTTGAGCCACAATGCAGACCATTGTCATGTGGCCTGATGCCAAGGTATACCAATCATCTAGCCTTGTATAGCTGTCTGGCAGTCGACCACTACACACCCATGAAGCAATGCACCCATGCATGTCAGTACTGGCACCCTGAATGTGTGTGTGTGTGTGTTGTATGATGCGTATGATCGCATTCACACTCACTATAACCCCCATTGGCATACTGAAGCATGCTGTCCGATGTCAGACACCTCCACATACCCTTTGCCCATATAACCTCTCTATGACCCCTGTGGTGCATGTGATACCTGCTCAGTAATGTGTTGTGGCAATCTCACTAGTGATGAGTTGTATTCCTGACCTTGCCAAGTGTGTCAATGTGTGTGCGTCCCTGTGAGAGTGTGACGGTGTTGATACTGGCACCTGTTCATGCTGACAGGCACGTGTACTACACCTACCATATAGTTACCATATCCCTGTTACAGATGTCACTCACCATCACATATATGTTTTGAGGGCTCCTCAACATGTAACCAATGTGGCGCATCCAATAACTGCATAGAAGTGTGATAGCACGACAAAGTAATCAGGGGTTTGATACCCTGTGCTGGTATTTGTGTGACACAAACATGCTTAAGTTTTACTCTCCCATCCCTCACTGGCTTTTATTTGCCTCTGCCTCTCTCACTCCCTCTCTGGTGGATGTGGAGACCTACACCAACTTTGCTTAGACAGCAGCATGTGTATTTTAAGTGATGCTCATGATCAGCTGATGGCCTCTACACGAATTGCAGCCCTCCTCTAGCTGATTGCATGTGGAATAGCTGTGGTAACATTCTCAATGACAATTGCAGGGAAACACACTCCAATATCTAGGAACATCATGTTGGTGTTGGGCCTTTTCATTTACTGTGAGCAGGGACTTGTTCTGTTGTTTGGCAAACAGCATCTCAGATGGATTGGGGATTTACCTCTAACAGCATACACTGTGGAAACAGGGCAACACACAGGAGGGGGGTGTGCCTGACTTGACTACAGACTGTAAGTGCTGCTATACTGCATTTGGAGTAATGTTGGTTTAACAGGGTGTGTGTGTGGATATGGTTGTCCTACATGTTTTAATACCTGCCATGTCAGTGCTATGTTTATGAGGAAACCCCATCTGTAGGGTCATCTGCAGACCGGGCAGTGTGTGTTGCCTTTTGTTTCATGTGTTACCCACAGAGCACCTATCTGTGAACTGCAGAAGGTAGTGTGAGGATTACAGTCTGTAGTTGGTGACAGCCATGAGAGTTACTGACTTCGTATCCCTCATAGGGCATATGTTGCAACAAACCCTGTTACAACAGTAAATGTATGAGGTTATCACAGCATCATGTCAATATTGGACCTGAGTATGTGCCTCCAGCCAAAACTCTGTCAACCTTTGTATATATGTCATGCAGTAAGAGGTGCATATTGTGCTGTACTCCATAATTAGTGATATCATATATGATAACAAGCCAGTGAGATATCAGACTGCTACACATATTTTGTATAGTAGGGGTTATATTTGATGACATAACCTGGACATTCTGTGGTTGTGTGTACAGTACTGAAGTGTGTGTACTTAAGGTGAATTTCGACAGTGTGTGTATTGTTAATATGCACTTTGGCCTGTGTACAGACTTTGGTAGATGTTATTGTTCTTGGTCCCTTTCAATCTGATGTTACATGCTGCTCCACTGTATGTTACCCTATCGTCTTGCATGTTTGTAGGGCCATACACACACATGTCCCATACCACAGACAGGCACCGGACCACACTGTGTAGTGGCCCAGTATATGTAGGGTTACTGTGTGAGTGGCACATATGAGGATGGTGTTGAACAGATAGTCCATATACTGTAATATTGTGCTAGCTTACCATACGTGGCTGTGGCTGTGTTCACATTGGTTGTCATTATGCACTTTCACACTAATGTATTGTACTCTGTGCTGTGACATGCCTGTAGAGCCTGCTATATATGCAGGTTCATGTGCATTCCCCCATAGGAAATGTAGGCCAGTGTTGAGCCAGTCTGCCTGTAGCCTGCACAGTGCTTTGTTACATGCCTATAAGCTTAGTGTACTTACCCAGTGAGATGTCATGTCCAGATACTTGCCAGATGTACTGCTGCCAGGTCTCCTTTAACAGTCATGTAAGTCTTACAGAGCAGTGGAATGCTGTACAAATGTATGTCAATATCTAGTGGGTAGTATGTGGCCATGGCACCTCAGTACCAGTGGTTATTATGTGTCAGGACAGACAGGGGTGTGTGAATGCATAACCTATGGGGGGAAATGTATACCAATCATTACATGTTATACCCATCTACATGGCTGTTAACATCCTTATTGTCAGGCTTGGTTCACATATCTTGCACTAAGGGGCTCTGTGTATACCTATGAACTGGTCAGAGTGTCAGAATGTCCACATATATTGCCCAATATCTCTGCTGTAGTCCACAGGAGCATTATGTGCTAGCTTCATTACTGTACTATGATGTCCTTAGGATGTCTGTCAGTAGCCAATGGTGCACATGTTAAAAGCAGATGTGACCTCCTACACACCATGTCTATGAAGACAATCCCTATTACAGTAGCAATAGTCTACAAATATACCTGCTGTACACACCTGACATCCCCTTGCACTACAAAGTTGGGATGATAGGGGCTGAGGTAGGGCTACACTCCATGTTCAGGACATATGGTGAAAATATATGTATATATAATTATCCAGATATCTATACAGATATATACACATATACATATTGACATATATAAATGGATATATATATATATATATATATATATATATATATATATATATATATATATATATATATATATATATATATATATATATATATATATATATATATATATATATATATATATATATATATATATATACATACAGAGCAATATATGTCTACACATATACAGATAGAGATGCATATACACATATACATATGGATATCTACATATATATTGACAGTAGTAGATATATCAGAATAGATTTGTATGCACATATAGTTATAGATATCTTCATATATACCAACATAACTAGGCATATCTGTACACATAGGATGTGAATACATATATAGCTATATAGACATATATCTATATATACATATACGTATATCTATAGATACATATCTCTATATACACACACATATATATATATATATATATATATGTATATACATATATATATATATATATATATATATATATATATATATGTACAGACGAAGAGATGTACACATATATATGTAGCAGTATACAGACATATGTACGAGTATACATGTGTATGTACATGTAGACATATATAGCTCTATTATATGTATGCAACCATATTTCTGTCATGAGTAAACCTCACAGTTGTGTATACCCTCCCAGATGTATCTCACCATATGTATCTGCTATGTGCACATTATGATAAAACAACATATGTGATGCAACAGTCATATTAATAACAAGGACTACACAATTTAGGAACTAAAGGCAATTGTTCAATACTACTCAATATGTGTATTGGCAGCTATATTGGTAAAACAACAGCTGTCTTCACAGTGGTCATGGTGTAGTGGTTAAATGTTGTGACTTCAGTGTACAGGGTCCTGGATTCAAGACCTGCAAGGGCTGTTCATTTTATTGCTAGGCAGAACTAGGGCTGTCGGATACAGTGTGGTTAAGGCAGTTTTGAGCTGCTTTAAGTGGGTTTGCACAGGTTTGCATGAAGCTAAGCAGTGCTGAGCTATGGGTAAACGTACAGGTGCTTACACAGTGTAGGCATCGCTTACCAGTGTACAAATCAGCTTAGCTGTTATATTGCAGCAATGTTGATACTTACTAAGCATGGCTTAACACTGGTAACCAGGGCACACCACTCAGTCTGATAATCCCTAATAAGTGTATGTAATGCCATGTACAATGCATGCACTTATGTGCTGTCATTACAGTAGCAACTGGTGTGTGTCATGTGTGGGACACAGACATATATGAGACCTGTACAGCAATGTTAACCATATGAATGTGCTACATACAGGTGTAGTAGCCCAGGGTAAGTGCTGTCACACTGGCATGTAGTGTATCATGGCAGTACTACTGTTGACAGTGCTAACCCAGGCAAGAGCAGAGTGCTAAATGTGGTACTGACATTAGGCACAAATGCTTGCATAGCTGGACACTGAGGCCTCCCTGTTGTTTCCCTGGTGTGTGAGCTGTGTCACAGTATATACCCCTTACTCTACCTTACACTGATCTATCATGTGGAATGTAACTGTAGACTACCGTCTGTACAGCACATGTTAGTGAGGGCATCCAACATGTAGTTATGGCATACATATTGTTGTAAGATGTCTATCTGTCAACACACTCATGCTACTTTATAGAGACTTGCCAAGCTGATGACTTTCAGTCCCTGTTCAGATGTGCAGATGGCAGGTATCCAGCTGGGATATGTACAGGCAACCTAAGCTTGATTGACACTGACATGTCTGCCCAGCTGTGTAAGAAGTGGCACATATAGGAGATGTCACCCTGTACGCACCAGATGCCACGAGTATCTCCACTATACTACCACAGTCAACCAAACATGCTTTGGTACAGGTCACCATCACAGACACTAACCATGTGTTGTACAACCCATCTCCCCTTGGACAATAGCTAGGTACACAGCTATGACCACCTGCAGTGATGCACCCCTGTACTGACACGTGTATGTGTGCATGATTGAGTATAGCAGTGTCTGTGTGTTAGCACACCTGTACTTGGGAATTCCATGAGGGCCTTCACAACACTCGTAACACCCATTGCCATAGTCAGTTGCGCCTGCTGCTGTATGGGACATTATATGTACCCTGTTAAGCTCCCCCTGTAATGGCTACACAAGCTTTGCAGTACCAGCACAACAGTGTTTTACAAATGGGTTGATGGGCATTGGATACCAATTGTGTTCTGGCATGTATATGTAGTTGTGGATGTCTGTATATCTATAGGGTACAGCATTCCAAGGCCACATACTCCTATTACAATACCCATTGCCGCACAGTAGTACAGATAGTGTTGTTGCTGCCCATAGGTGAGGCATGATAATCCATTACCCTACTATGCGTGTGGCATGTCCATTAGATGCATATTCCTGTAGTACCACTGTTGGGGTATACTATGGGTTATATCGCAGTCATGGCCAATGTGTGATGGTGGGTATGGCAGAGTGTCATCATAGGTTTCAGGGAGTACAATATCCAGTGGGGGATGTGGGTACTGTGTACAGTGTCATTACATCAAGGTACACCTGGTATATGTCCCAGGTACCATGTTATGGTTACCACTGTCACCATCAACCATACAAGTAACTGTTATAACAATCCAAGCCAGTTATGCATGTGATGTGCGCAGCCTACCTGTAACACATTGGACACAAGGTCAAGTTAGTTAGCAGCAATAGGCCCTGGTATCTCGGATGTGTGTCTGGCTGTTATGTGTCTGTTAATGTGTATATGATGGTATGTTACACTACGTATTGTCCAAATACACCCATTACATCCCCCATTAGCATACCGTACATGTCTGGGGATGTTCTGCATGTAACATATAACCTGGGACACACCTCACCCTAAATGCTGTGTGGTGTGCTCAATGTAAGCCACACACTTCAGTATCACTACATAGCTAAGTAGGGGTCTAGTTCCAGTGTTGCCAAGTAACAGTGTGCATGTATGTGGATGGGTCTGCATCAGGTTGAAGGGTATACATGCCTCAGCGGGTCACCTGTCCATGTGGCACAGACAATAACCATTTTAGTAACCTGTGACGTGTTCAACTGTACCCCAGATATGTCACAGCCAAGGTGTCACCACAGTGACATACTCCATTGTGGAATATGACTGGAGACCATCCTCATGCTGACACATGTACACCTACAAAACAAATGGACAACATTACAGGGACTGCAATCAACCAGTGTTACTAATAGCTATAATGCATCATTGCTGGATGGCTACACTACTTGCCATGTATGCATTACAATTTACTCCTTACAACATGTTACACTGCAGTAGTGTGGCATACTGTGTAGTACAGTCACCATGTGCATCAGACCCATATCTGCCTGTCCCTGCATTGATGGTATGGATGACAGGGATGTGGCACAGGTATCATCATATTCACAGTGCATCCTTGTGCTGACACATGTACACCTACAACACAAATGGATAACAATATAGAGAACACAACCAACCAGTGTTACTAACAGTTATGAGGCATCATTGCTAGATGGGTACATTACCTGCCATATATGCATTACAGTCTACTCCCTACAACATGTTACACTGCAGTACTGTGGTACACTGTAGTACAGTCACAGTGTGCATCAACACCATATCAGCCTGCCCCTGCATTGATGGTATGGGTGACAGGGATGTGGCACAGGTATCATCATATGCACAGGGTGTGATGTTGGTTTGCCAGAAGCTGAGGGTGAGCCATACATTTGACACCATGTGTGTGGGTGAGGGGTGTACTGTGGTGAACTGTGTGAGGTGATGTGGTGTGTGTAAGTATGGGGTTGCCATAGATGTGTTTGCATAGTGTGTGGGTATGCATGCACACAGTTCTGCCATGTGGCTGCCCTACACAGGTGTTTATGGAGAGCTGCAGGCCATACCTGGCAGGGTATGCAGTTCACTGCTTCCCACCATGGACACGTGGACTGTGCCTGCCAGGGGTTCCATGGGTGCATCCAGATACAGGCCTTGATGTGCTACACTCACCTGCTGATGACAAATGTCTGCTGGTACCAGGTCCCTCCTGGGACTGGCCAGGACCATGTGCACGTGGCCTGCTGTGGTGTGGTGTGGACAACACACCCCCTGCACTGCCGGGGCTGCTACTGCCACTACGGGAGCCGCGTGCTGTCCTAGCACATCCATGTTGGCTGCCAGCTGTTGGTGTTGCTGTCTCAAATCCACACGGGTGTCGCCGCATCCCTACCACACGTTGAAGCACAGACACACCACGGCCAATGAGGGCCTTCATCTCACCATGCCATCTATCCATGAGCTCGGTATAAGCACAGATGGCACCCAACAGTTCATGGAGGTTGTCGCTTACAGATGCGAGAGCAACCCTCTGCAGCCTCAGGCCCTGTCTGGTGTAATGTTCCATACATGCCTGCACTGCCAGTACAGCCTGAAACATGCGCCTGCTGGTACCAGCTATATCGCCTATGCTAAGAGCATGATGTCCAGCGACCCTGCCATGAGCACCCTGGGACATCCGCATATGTGGTGCCCTGCTGGACATCCAGCCATGCCAGCTGCAACTGGACACAGTAGGCAGAGTTACCACACTTTCCTGTGCACTGCCATAAAACGCCAGCTGTCCCTCCACTATGGCCACTGGTGATGGGATTTGTGTAGGCACTAAAACCGTGTGCGGGGTTGGGGTGGCTAAAAGGGGAATGTTAAATGTCGGTGCAGTGTTGGCCCCTGACAATCCCACCTGTGCCTCAACAGTACTATCATGATCTTCAGTGTCTGTATTGACACCAGCATCAGACTGCATGCAGGAGGGACCCTGACCCACCTCGCCACCTGTGGAGGTAAACAATAAATGTACTGTAAAACCTGTACAGCATTGTCTAACAATACACACACACACACACACACACACACACACACACACACACACACACACACACACACACACACACACACGTCCATAATACCTACCTGCCCATGGCTGTACAGACAGTCCCACGTATATGTCCATGTGGTACCCCATCCTGCATCACACTTGTTAACATACACACAATTATACCACTCCTTAAAATATCAGTCCTCTAAATGCCTACACAAGCGGACACATCACAAGACCTGTTACTACATTACCTGTCTGATCTATGCGTAGTGGTTTTACATTGCCTCACTGCTGTCATTTGGTATGCACCCTCTTTATATTCAGACATCATGAGCATGGCCCCTATATGTGTGGGCTACTATGTTCTATACATAATATCATGCACTGGTGTGGCATGTGTTTGTAATGCTCAGTACATGCCAGATATGCTGCTCATTCAGCCTATCATTTGACAACTGTAATATATGGAGACACGCCCTGGTGTTGACTAGTGCTTCCCCAATGCATCTGTAGTGCTGCATACATGGGTTGTAGGTGACCTCCCTAATAAATACAATATTAAGGGTGTACCTGGAGCCTACATTCCCACTTGATGCCTGTTCCATGCTACAGACCATATTATACTATCAGCTGTCCTGTGGTTACACACATGGCAGGTATTCCTGGTGTGTAATGTGGCAGTCCCTGTCCATGTACTGCATGGTCCCAAAGTGAGGTACAGCTGTCTGAACACACCACAATCTCACATGTGCATACATGGCCACCCACACAAACACACACATGCACAATTGCATCGACCTCCCTCCACTTTACCAGAGTGACCCTGCAGACAAACTAACTACCAGGATGCATGCACACACATACCAGTGAGGTTGCACAATGATAGTACACACAGTCCTCCTATTACCCATCTGTCAACATGCAGAACATATGGTACAGAAAAGCATGCAGTTCAGCTATAGTCAATCCATTCTCACAACAGTATACATGTGTGTGATGCATGTGCTGTGTCACTAGGTGATGCCCCTTCCCCTGGATACCCTGTACCAATGTACACAGTATTGCCCTGCACCTGTTCTTCACCCTGCCATGTACTGTGCACCACACCTCACAGGTGTACAACCCATTGCAGAATGTGTAGTACTGTGTCAGTTATGTCAGCTTTAATGCTCACAGCCTCTATGTTTTTCAGCAACACATACCTGTCTTGATATGTGGACAGCTGTTATTGGTGAATGCTTGATGCCTGATTTACAGCTCTCAACATCAGCGGACCATGTATGACCAATCCAGTACTCTTACACTAACAACCATCAGAGCATACCATGGCTATGGGGGGAGTACACACCCTTCTGGATATGACTCACCCATCCGTGATCTGCATTGGGACCACATCACTGCATATATTAACAGTACATGTGCCCGATATGTCCTGTACTTTCACATGCAGTGTCAATGGGCTGTGTTAGATGTGTGGATGCTGACTGCAATGCATACACTCTGTATGGGCATATGTGTGCTATGATGGTTTGACACACCTCTTGTTGTGCATCCTACAGCAGTCACTACTCCTGGTGGGGGTATACCAGCGTGGGCCATCAGCAATTGCAAGTGTATGTTCAGTCTGCCCTACATATGTCCCCCTACTCTGCATGATTGCAAGGTCTACGCATGTGCACATCCCTTGGTGTTCACACACTGCCGTCACTATTGCTGTGGGGGTAGGATTACATCTGACACAGGTCATGAACCTGACTATGTGTGGATACTGCCATTTATAGTATCCTTAGGATCCCCTGCTGCAGTGCACTGGTATGTCATGCTGACACCCCCCTCAGCCTTTTTGCAGATGCATGACAAGTATGCCCTTCACATGTGTGTCACTTTGCAGTGTCCCATGCACTGAACACCACATGTTACAGCCTATTCCCAGCTGATACTCTGGACTACTGTAATGCCATATGCTATAGTGTATCTCTGCAGCAGTTGCCATTGTCCTACAGGTATATACACTGGTGTTGCACTGTATATGGGTGTTGTTCCAAACATGTCCCTAATGTAGGCCATGTTTCCCACCATTATGTTACTCCCTGTGGACACATTCCACAATGATAGGATGTGAGTTATCATGCAGGTGTCTGACATACCCTTCCAATACCCTATCATGGTCACCCCTGTGATGCTGTGCATTTCATAGCAACAATATGTGCACATGTACAGCATGCATTCTGTGTAGGTTTGTTAGATGTGTGCATGGAATATGCTATCACCATTACATGCCCGTTGTGTTGACAAGCATCTACATAAAACATACTCACTAGATACAGGCTGCTGCCTTGATGGTATCCCAGTGGGACCTACATAAGAGGATGAGAGATGCAATGTTAGTGGCCACACCTGTGACAGTGCTACAGGGGGGGTGCAGTAATACACTGCATCAATGGTACATTTCCACAATACTACCACATCTGGACATCTGTTTATCACAAATATGCAGCAACACAATATATCTATGACATGTCAGATATGCATGATCTACCAGTACTGATGTGCATGCATATGCAACAGTGGTCTACTAATGTTCCCTGTGTCCTTACCTGCACGTTCCTCAGCCGGTGTGTGGGTGACACCTACTTCCACAAAGGTGTCCAGCGGTTGGTGGCTGGCTGGATGGGCAGGTGCCACGAGGCTAGCCAGGATCTCCTCCACGTGTGTCAGGGGGAGATTGATGGTATGCCCCACCCTGTGGTGAGATGATCCCCCTGGACTGTGGCAGCATGCCAATGGGCATTGCGAAGCAGGTCAGTACAATGATGCCAGACCTGCTCATAACTGCGGTTGTGTAGGCCTACATCATTGACCCTGTGGACTAGGTCTCTCTCTCTCTCTCTCTCTCTCTCTCTCTCTCTCTCTCTCTCTGTCCTTTCTCTCTTCTCTCTCTCTCTCTCTCTCTCTCTTTGTCACTCTCCAGTAAATGGATTGAGCTGCTTTGAATAGATTGCACCATGGTTTTAGTAGGTGATGCACATGATCAGGTGATGGCCTCTGCACCAATCAGTGTCTTCCACTTGTTACCTGCATGCAGCTTGCTGTGTAGTACTTCCAATTACCACTGTCATGGCAACCACCTACTATAAATCCCTACATCATGTGGGCGTGGTCCCTTTACCTATCCTGCATGATGGACATCCTTCATGTGTGTGGGCATCAGTGTTACAGACAACCGGTAGCAATATCTCTTACAGGAGTGGGATGGTGGGGAGGTATAGTAGGTATATTTGGGGAGGTAGGTTGGGTATGTTAACAGACAAGACAAACAAGATGCATACAGGGGCGATATTTGACACATGTAAGGGGTAAAGACCTTGATGGGGAGGGGTGCTGGGAAATCAGAAGCCCATGAGCTCCCTAATGTAAACAGTGGGACTGAGGTTCCCCACCCTTGGGCAGTTGCCATTGCACCTTCACAGTCCCGAAGGTGGCTGTGCTGGGTGCTGAGTCACAGAGCCAGGCTGACCCTCTAGTCATGACACATGGCCCTTGAGCTGGCATAGTAGATCACCAAACTGCTGGTTGAGCTCGCTACGCACCACAACCTGGACCTGGCAACTGGTGACAGGTTCTTGTCTGTGCCCGCTCCCAAGGGGGGGCGAGCCCCATGCCCTGAGATGGTTCCACCCAAAGATGGTGCAGCACCAATGAACATGGAGGTCCCGGGTTGGGCCCCAGACATGCTGGTGTTCAGTGCCACAGCCAGCTGAGGTGGGACAGGTGGGTCCGATGGGACCGGCCTTCCCAAACATGCTATAGTGTTTAGATTTTATCCTCATATGTGGGTTAGTAATAGTCAACACATTCCAGGGTTAGTTATAACAGTATGCATAGATATTCCCATTAACCCAGACACCAGATATGGAACAGTTGCATAGCAAACAGAATGCATGCATATGTGGGACTACAGTGGTAATAAGAACACCATGCAGGTACATTGATGGCACCATGCCACCAATGTTGTAATAATTCAATATAGCACATGCATGGGAACAAATAAAAATATTTATCAACCATTAGGTCATCATCAGAACTTTGGAGTCATTACATACCAGTTGGGGTGGGTGTGTTGTTTATTGTTGGAGATATGGTGGTGGAAGAGAAAGATGTCAATTAACATTTAGTATATTCCTGTAGTCCACATTACTTTTCTAGTTAGTGCTGTTATCTGTACCTTACAAGTCTTACTATACTATCCAATAGCCTTAGTTTGGACAGTGATATGGCTGTCATCATCGTTATACATGAACTGGTATTATCTGCAGTATACACCTCTTACCTGGTATACCTGTGGAGAGAATGTTTGTTAACACTAACTGTTTCTACACATACTCCCAGATTCCGGGTTGATGTTGGGCACATAGCTATCCAACTCTTTTTGCACAGACTCTGGCCATGTATTGACCACATGTAGGTGTACTGGGACATATCTAGACTATTGCACTCTTCAACCTTTAGTGACTTGATGCACACATATACATGTTTACCTAGACAGTTATATTATGTAGCACAGTGTGGGTGACAGTGATCAGTGATACTTTATTATTCAGAGAAACTGTAACACTCACAGTTCCCTACAATACCAGAGTAAACAGTACCAGTACAGGCTATAATGGTTTTTATTTCTCAGCACAGTGTTCGTATCTGACTTACCTGTGGGAGCAATGTTTGTTAGCACTACCTGAATGTTGCCACAAAAAGTTCCAGATTACACATTAGTATTATGCGCATACATCTCACACTGTTACTGTACACACTCTGGTTACAGCTTGACAACATGGGGGTGTAGATAGGACATACTTGGCTTATTACTCTCCTAACAGTTTCAGGAGTTGCTACAGTTGCTACAGTGACAGGTTTGGTCTCATAGATGTTTGACAATCACTTGTATTCCCTGTTTGCTAGCTAAACATCTGGGATCATCCCACTAAACATCTGGGATCATCCCACAGACATCCCAGGGGGACAGGCAGCAGATATGGGCCCATATACTGGACATTCTGGTCTTATCTGTACAGTTGTGGGGTATGATTCTGTATACAGACTACTACCACTGGCAGGATTCAAACCATGGCTGTGTGTGCTAAAAATACAACAGTTCACATCACAGTTGCATGTGCTATTCGGGTTTTGTTGTTTGCCTTTTCCCTGTTTTCTATCTATGTGTCTCTCAGTTGTACTAAATGGCCTCTGGGGATTATACCAATCATATACAGGCATTCCTACACATTCTATTTATGGTGCACGGTGTGGGTAACAGTGCTTAATACAACAGTATTATTACGTGAATGCAAATCTACATTACCATATGATACCACAGTATACACATGCAGTCCAGCAGTTAGACCTTTAATGTCAGGCTATTACACTTTTATTTAAATGCATACTATATGAGTCTCTTCCTGCCATATTCTCTGGTGTATGCAGTACTTGCCTTAAACAATACAGGTTTTAGACAGGCAATTAATTTACTAATACTTTTAGATTTATTTCCTACGACAATACATGCAAGAGTATTACTGGCCTGCCTCACATCACAACCTCTCCAGGCGACTTCCATGGGCCTCCTGGTTCACGGCCCATTCAATTGCAGCTGTGCAGGACATAACAGGAATATTTAGCCATACCTATCCATGATATACATGTGCTGGCAATTATTACACACATAGTGGGATGATACTTACACACAGCTGGGACATCCCCTGCTGTTCTAGCCTCTTGGATCCACTGCTCCAAGAGGTCCCCCTTATGCCACTTCAGGTTGACATAGTGATGCCTGACCTACTCACCAGTTCGGGGTATGCCAGTGGCACTGGTGAGGTCATGGGCAAGACAGTCCAAGGCTTTTGCCTTATATTGGGAACCCTGGTACTGGCCCTGCAGCAGTCTCTGCTCATGGTCTATGACAAGGGGTCCTGCCATGACTCTGGACTCCTGGATGCACCAGCACTGCGCCTGAAAGCGCACACCCTCTCACCTTCCTGACATGGTGCCTGCAAGGGAAGCTACAACCAGGTATGAGATGTATTCCCACCTGTTGGGTTTAAGTAGGGCTGATTTCCCACATTTTTTCGTGATTGGCCGGTTTTGACAAGGCTAAGCTATGGGCAAACCTGCTTACCTAAGGTCGGCATTGTTTAAAGGGATATAACAATGGGTACATTGAGTTAGCTGGCCTACACATTGCTTATACCTCCTAAGATGGCCTGTGCAATGCTTAGCATTGCTTACATTAGACTTTACATTATATTTTCTTTTTGGCATTGATTTATTATTCATTACATCGTATATGTATGCCTGATATCCATGATTCATGTGTATGTAGACTGTGTGGGGTCCATGTGTTTTATTGGGGACATTAACACTCTGTTACAATTACACCTCACTTCTGGGCTTACTGCTGTACACCAGTTCACATATTTATGTTATATAGTGGGTTATGGAACATATGACTGTATACTGATTCCTTTCACAGGTTCAGTTTGATTTTACTATAGTGAGGACTTGTTTGCTGATACCTCATTTTTCTGTACTTCTGTGATGGCTTGGTGGTTAACTACTGTGACTATGGTATATAGGGTCCAGGATTCAAGACCTGCAAGGCTGTTTATTTTGTTGCTGGGCAGAACAAGGGCTGTTGGATACAGACTGATTAAGGCACGTTTGAGCAGTTGTAAGTGGGTTTTCACAGGTTTGTGTGAGGGCAAGCACTGGTAACCTCCGGTTAATGATGCTTACAGAGAGTTAGCTTCAAAATTGCTTAACCTGTGTGCGCATTGCTTACCCCATGCCAACAGGCTTAAACTCACTTACTAGTGCTTACATATGCTTACTACTGTTTATTGGTGCTTAAACTTGCTTACTAGTGCTTTATTCATTATGACACTGACACCTTACATGTGCATTTAATGCACTACTCCAGTTCAAAAATATATGTTATTTAGTGGGTTATGCAACAAAAATATTGGTCATAACATGCTTTGCCATGAAGAATGGAATATGCTGCAGTGAGACTCGAACCAGGAATGTCTACTTATAAGGTGAATGCTCTGCCCACTACACTATTGCTATGCTGCTTAATTTGCATATATCGTCCTTGTTATCCTCTTCAGCCATTTAAACTGCATTAACCGTAGCTAAGCGATGGGCACACCCGTGCACCTACGGTTAGCTTTGATTTGATTTTTAATAAAAAAGATGTGTTTGTTCATTTTATTTGTATTTAGTTGCTGTTGTACATAAGGGGGTATGTTGGTGGGGATATGCAGACACCTATGAGCAGTCTCGCTAATTTCTTAGGCCTTTCTGCTGTTCTTCATTGTGGGGGCGTGTATATTCTGCTTTCAGACACGCTCCCTGCACTCTTATATGCTCTGTGTTAGTTAGGAGCCCAGGCAGCGTGCCTCATTAATATGCATGGTGTGCTGCCATCCTGCTCCTAAACTGCCACTTCCATGCAGGACTAAGCTAGTCCTGCATGGAAGATTAGTAAATCCAGGGGTTAGTGTAATCTTTCTGAGTGATTAGAAAGTACAAAAATGTGATAGGGATGTTCTTGAATACATACTGTGTACACTTAGCAAAGGCATTATTGATCACACTGTTATTGTTATTTTGAGTACTGACTTATTTCCTGAAATAATATTCATTTGGTCAACAGTTCATTTGGTCGACAAGCAGTTTTATGTCGGGGGCTTCACCCCCCACACCCCCCCTAACTATATATATCAACTCCAGGGTTGCACAACATTGGGGAGGGGGGCAAATCTGCCTGCACATTGGATTTAACATCACAAGTATGAAGTAATAGCTGGCTGCTGAATTATGAGCAGAACATGTATGTGATAAAAGTGAATGGTCTCTTTACCTTGATGCAGAAAAACTACTCCTAGCATTGAATTCTTCCAAAGTTCACTATAAATCAAAGCTTTAATTATTTTTGTTTATAATCAGTAAAGACGGCAGTATAACAATTCATATTTACCTTAATCCAGAGCAGAAGCAGATATATGTTTAAATGTGTTTTAGAAAACATTTGGTATTTGATAAATTTGATAATATGGACCAGTGAAACAACTCATCAATGAAACTCAAAATTAAGGAACTACTCGAAAGTTATAATAATTGTTTTGTGTGCTTTGCTACCAGACACAATTATAGTGTTTGTTCCATGTCATTGAATTGCAATAGATTAACTCTAAATGCTGTTACAAACATTTCAGCAGTAATGATGATAAACGGCAGCCATTTGTAGCACAAGAGCATGATATATAGTCAGTATATTTGATTTTAATCATTCAGCTGTTTGAAGAAAGCGACAGATAATGGGGGCAGTTAAATGGCACTAATACAGTGCTAAAATACTGACCTAGGAGCTGAAAAGGTATCTAAGTTTTTAAAACTAAATAACACAGTATGTGCTTGTGGGACATGCACTCTCACACACATGCACGCATGTGCACACACACACACACACACACACATATATATATATATATATATATATATATATATATATATATATATATATATATATATATATACTCGCTCACACTCACACATATACACAATTATATATAGAGAGACAATGTGCTTACATTGTGGTAATGTCAACACTGTATCTGAATTTTTATTTCAGTGTGGGTAAGACTCAAACCACTCCTGAGGACTATAAGCAGTTATGATTTTTATTGCCAGTTTTAAACCAGTGGGGGCAATGTGACAATCAGCTAGATTCTTTGGTAAAACTCTACTGACAGACAACATTTTTAAGAGTTGATATTAATCTTGTAGGCAAAAGAATTTCATCAAAAGCATTCTCCCTCATTTTACTTATTACCTTTGTAGTTATATTTTCCAGATCTGCTGTGTGCTTTGTCCAGAATGCAGATGTTTTAACATGCCTCCAATTCAAAGCTATAAAGCATGACCCATCCAGAATGAGATACTGCCTGTCAACTGTTTTTTTTTTCCCCTAAAGAAAAAAATAAACCTGCAGCATATAAAGTCATAAAAAAACAATAAGAAGAGATACTGTAAAAGTATATGGATGTTGAAGAAATATGTCCTGCTAACTAGCAAACAGACCTCCCAGTTACTGACAAATAGTATCAGTTCTGACCATTGTTTGCAAATAAGCAAAATGATAAATAATGCAGATCTTATTGTATACCATTAAATTATTCAGTGCAGTAATTTAAGATTATAAAATATTTGCAAACTATTATTTAAGCTATGAAATGTAACGTTGTATAACTAAGTTAACTAATATTTTTTTTCATTATCTCTGCAGCTTGTAGCCCCGGTGTAAGGTTTCCACGCCCCCCCCCCCCTTCACCTGCACTTTTCATCTCTCCCCTTTTTCCCATTTCCGGCTCCATGGTATCTTAGCTACTCTACTGTCTCATGTGCCATCTTTTTTTCTCACTTTTACTTTGTGCTCCATGTTGGCTGACCATCCCTGCCTGTCCCGGTCCTATCCAGGTAAGGCGTCTACTGCTAGGAGTATATAAGTGTTGTTGGCATATTGTTCTTCTGCAATATTTTTGCACAGTTTGTATAAGCTACTTTTTGTCACTTAAATTCATGCAAATAACAGAAACAAGAGTTGGAAGAGTTATCTGTTTGTAGTTTGATAACTAGTTCTTGCTAGGCTTTATTTTATCATCTGCGAGTACCATTCTCTGTAACGGTTGTATTCACTGCTAATGCACCTTAGTGTTTAAATAGTTACAGTACTTTTTCTTTTTACTTTGAATTGCTATTGTATCTTTGTCATGCTGAAAGTTGTTATGAGTAGCTGATTACTGTCTGCACATAGAAAGTTATGTTGAAAAGTGCAATGCCTTCAAATTGAACTTAATTTTCAACCTAGTGAGATGTGCGACCTGAACTGGGGACTCTGCATTTAGTTGTTGCTCACTGATTGCACATTGGAAGTATTATATACAGTTGATGAGTCTCCCTATTTTGAGTCTAGCTCAAGATTTGATAAAATATGTGGTCTTTAGTGGTTGCATTTTAGTTTAAATTTCATGTTTCACTTTTCAAAAAGCTGTACTGTTACTGTTTGGGCAGCAGTATATTTTGCACATGTTTTTACCACATTGCGCTAACTGCCTATTGAACAAAAGTACAAATCCAGCTATCTCCTTAGTGTACACCCTTATAACTCACTATAACTAGTTTTTAATGTTAACACAGCCCAAAGAGTTGCATCATGGAACTCATTAACAGAGACATTGGGAACCTCCAAACCTTGGGCCCTACCCAGTTTGGCTTTGTTAAGGGCAGATCATGTCTCCTAAACCTGGTGGACTTCTTTGAGACAGTTACCAAGGCATTAGATGAGGGAAGGGAGGTCCACACAGCCTACCTACACCTCACAAAGGCTTTCAACACCATTCCCGATTCTAGTATTATAGACAAGCTCACCAGCTTGAACATAAACCCCTACGTCACGAGATGGGTTGCCAACTGGCTCATGGACAGAATCCACATGGTGAGAGTTGCAGGTTCTACATCCGACTCTAAACCGGTTACAAGTGGCATCCCCCAGGGCTCAGTCCTATGACCCCTCCTGTTCAGTATAAACTTCTCAGAGGTACAGGCAAGCATAGGAGGACTATGACGACTGCAAACTAGGGGCCATAATTGATTCTTTGGCTGATACAGACACCCTCCAGATGGATCTCACTGAGACAGATACCTGGTGTCAAAATCATGGCCTCAAGCTAAATGCCAAAAAGTGCATAGTCATTCCCTTTCGAAAAATAAAGTACCCACGAACTACAACATAGGTGGTAGTCCCCTAAATACAGAAATTGTAATAAGGGATCTGGGGACCCAAGTAGATAGTAATCTCTCCTTTTGATAATCATATTGCCAAGGTTGTTAGAAAATCCTTCTATGTGGCCCACCTAATCACAAAAAGGTTTGCATCTAGAACAAAAGAGGTTATTGTGCCTCTCTACTCATCACTCATTAGACCCATCATAGAATACAACGCCCCATTTGGGATGTACCTTACAAGACACCTGCAACAGCTGGAAAGGCCACAAAAGTACCTCATCAAGAGGATAACTGGCCTCAAACAGATGCCCTATGCAGCCTGACTCAAGAAACTCCAGCTGTACTTGGTTGCATACCGCTTACTCAGAGGTGATCTCTGCCTGACATACAAGGCCATGTCCAACCCAGAATTGATGGACACGCTCCACCTAAAAAAAAACAAATCCCGGAGATCCACACTCTAGAGGTATAAACCTCACCACAACGATAAATAGGACATGCTGGAGGGATAGATTCCTGTCCCAGAGACTCCCCATGCTTTGGAACAGGATTCCAATATACATCAGGCAGAGCCCCTCACTAACACTCTTTAAGAGCAACCTTGATGGGTGGATGGGAAACAAAAAATTTACACCGGGGATCACTGAAGTGGCTCTGCTGGACAGCGGCGCAGGGAACTAATGGCTCTGCTGGACAGAGGCACAGGGAACTAATCTAAGGGGGTGGCGGAAGCCAACACATTCTGGCTAGGCTTATAAATGCCCTTGGGCAGATAGCCTAGCACTTACCTATGAACCTATGAATCTATATTTCATTACTATTTGATTTCATTACTATTTGATAGCATTGTTGTCTACAGCATTTGGTGCATACTCACTTGTCAAGCTTAAATAAATTATTTGTATTTGCCTACTTTTCACTCCTCTGGTTATTTTTTTATCCCTCAACTCTGTTTGTCAGTCGTTTGTGTATAACAGCTTTACCCACTTAGTCCTCATCTTTTTCTTTTCCTTTGTTTCTTTTTTACAGCCCCAAAACTCTCACCCCTGTTGCCAATAATTTTCCCTGTGGCGTCAGACTTCTCTGTTAAAGTATAGCAGTGCCTTGAGTCCTTTGCGGCAAAAATCTATTTATCAAAAAGTATGTGTTATCTTTTTGGTCACCTGGATGTTATTAGTGCATTAGTGATATTTTACTCTGTATTAAGGCCCCACCTTGGAGGGATATAGTTCAGTGTTAGGGATGTCAGCCACCCACTCCTCTCTAAACAACATCCCTCCCATAGCCCATTTTTTTCCTATATATTTTTTCTTTCTTTTTGTTTTTGCCTGCCTTGCTCATGGTAGTGGCTCTCAGTCCACCCACCTGTTTTTTTTTCTGCTGCTATCTTTTCACTAACTATTTTTTCAGCCGTTAA
This sequence comes from Protopterus annectens, assembly GCF_019279795.1. Classification (NCBI taxonomy): domain Eukaryota; kingdom Metazoa; phylum Chordata; order Ceratodontiformes; family Protopteridae; genus Protopterus; species Protopterus annectens. The sequence goes on along the minus strand of NC_056731.1, from coordinate 1,290,675,529 downwards.
TCATTTTTTTTGTATACATTGTCTACCCACCTTTTGACTCCCTGTTCTATAGCCTCCACTCCCCTTAACCTCCTGCATTTCCTGTTTTTTTTTCTCCTGTAGCTCTGTGTATTATCTCTTTTCTGTAATACAGCCTCTACACTTCCCCATATCAGATATTTTCTGTTTTGGTATTGGTCCATTACTTACCTTCCCAGCTCCTTTTTTCTCCATCTTATAGAACACTTACTGATTGTTTTTTTTTTCATTATATTTGCAGTTTGAAGACCGATGTAGCCCCACTCCATTCGCCCTTGCTGTGCTTGGGCTCACTTTGCTCCTTTGCCTACCCCCATTCCCTCCCACCCCCACTTTCTTTTGATTTATACGTATCCAAACCACTACCCACATGACCTCATACACCTGATCAACAAATCACATTTTGGTACCTACCTCCTCAGTTATCTCCCTCCTTCCAACAAATCACATTTTGGTACCTACCTCCTTAGTTATCTCCCTCCTTTCACTATCTAATATATTATATCCTCCCACATGCTGCTACTTACCACTCCCCACATGACCTCATTCACCTGATCAGCAAATCACATTTCGGTACCTACCTCCTCAGTTATCTCTCTCCTTTCACTAACTAATATATTATATCGTCCCACACACTGCTACTTACATATTTTCAGTCTTCTTATGTTCCATCCATCTCTACTCTCTTAATTTTAGCTTCAAGCTTTTTAACCAAGCTCCCATCCTATTAAAACCCCACCCTCATAGTATGCTTAGCTCAAGAGGTTTCCTTTACCATGGCCTTACTCAAACCAATCATCACCCTGACAACCCTAATACCCTTACTAATTCTATCCTATTACTTGACCTCCTATCACTCCTATCATCTTGTGCTCCATCACTCCCCAACTCTGCCTACATTCCTGACCCTTTATGATAACAGAGTTACAGTACACCTCTTCCCTTATTTACTTAATAATCTTAATTCTTTATACTTCCCACCCAAATAATATCATACCCATAGCCAATCATGTTCCTTTCATGAACATCACAAGCCTTTCTCCAAACTGAAATATTTCACACTCCACTGTCTCACCCTTATTAAACTGCAATCTGACATACACCCAAATTTAGGCCCCACTCACTCCACTACTACTGACCCAGCTCATCCTCCAAACTCTACTAATACTAACTAATTCATCACACCACTCAAATCATCTAGCTCAGACCTACTTGTAATAAACTTTAATCTTAGAAGCCTCTTCAGTAAAGTTCAAGAATTCCATGCTGTCCTTACACTATACTCATCAGACATAGCCATAATTACTGAAACCTGGCTCAAGCCACATATAGAAGATGAGGAACTACTTCCTCCTGGCTATTGTCTTATCAGAAAGGATAGATTATCCAATCCAAACATGGTGGTGGTATTGCCATAATGTACAAGGACCACCTACATTTTCTAAAGCTGAAATCTTACCAACATTCCTACATATCAACCCCTAAAAGTCCATTATCTTAATAGCTGTCTATCTCCCACCCACTAATAACCTTTCACACATTGAAAGCATCCTAAAATGGGCATCCTCCAATTTTTCTCAAGACACTATAATACTTGGTGATTTTAATCTTGACTTGTTTTCCTGTTCCTCTAACTCCCCTACTAACTTTATCAACTTTTATGCCTTTACCCAAAATATTTCTCAACCTACACACATAGATAAGTTCACAAACAAGCATTCTGTACTTGACTGGATCTTAAGAAATAAATCCATTTATAACAATGGCACAGGTTGCTTCCTTGATTCTCTTAGTGCCCACAACCCCACCTAACTTATCGGAAAATGTATACAGGGTATATATTGATGTATACATAATAAGGAACAGTTTCTCTTCCCCTGATTCCTTAATACTTTATTACCTACCTGCAGCTAAGCCTACAGTTGGTTCTTCATGAAAAATTGCTTTCAATTGCCTCAATTTTCAATCAAATTTAATCCAAGGACCTTTGTTCTCCAAGTCAAAATTCAAAACAACTCTCCTTTCCTTTTAAACTAAAAAACAGAGACTATACTCCTAAGCAAGACAAAGTAGCAGTAGCGCAAAACTAACGCAAAGACTCAAAAAAAAACAAACCAACAACAAAGGCAAAAAACAAATTAAAAAAAAACAATTAAAATAATAAAAAAAACAAACAAATACAAAGAAACAACCTCAAAGATAAAACCACCAAAACAATCTCAAAACAAGCAGGAAAACCATCCACTCAGTCCAGCCAAACACAAGTACTAACTGCTCTACACCTCCTATACTGACATACACTCACACACCTCACTACCTTCATTACACCCTTCACCACCTCCACCCACCTTTCCCTTACACTTCCACACTTCTCCCATATCCCCCCCCTCTTAAACTTAGATCCAAAAACTAATTCAAATAAAATAAACTAACTAAACTAAAAATGTAAAAATTCATGTGATCAGTTACCTGGTGAATTTCTATTCTTTTTGCTAATCTTCTCTTTATTACTATATCTATTCTTATTAACTACTCTGTCTCTCTCTCTTATACACCCCTGTATACTGAATCTCAAAGGGAACTCCTCTCATGCCACTCCTCCTCTCTAGACCTTTTCAGGTATATACTTCTAGGTATACTTTTTCACTCTTAAAACTTGCCAAAAATTTGAAATAAAAATGCATTAACAAACCCATGACCACCTCCTAATATTTTTTACTACTATTTTTGGCTTCTGTCCCAAACATAGTACTAGCACCGCCTATTAAGTTTCCTATTAAGTTTCACAATACCAAAAAACATAACCACAACCTTCTACCACCCTCCCTTTCCGATATGTCAAAAGCTTTGACACTGTACTGTCAAAAAATACTGAACAAACTTTTCCTCTCTTTCCTCTCTACAATAACTTACAATTGTTCCACAGCTACTCTCCCAGCCATAAACAAGCCACCATATGGAATAACAATACCATCCCCTTTGCCCATCATCATCGAAATCTCATAAGGCTCTAGGCTCTATCCACTTCCACTTCTCTTTTTTCTCTTAATCTTTATAGTGCAGCTTCACCTGCCACTATTAATAAATATGTTGATGATGCTTCTCTTATTTGCTCTGCCCCCCCTTAAAGGAACTCCAAGTAAAGTCTCAGACTGCCCTACAGAACAAATCAAACCATTAACTCATTCTAAGCCCTAACAAGACCAAACTTATGGTATATTTTCACACAGAAGGCAATCCAACTGAGAATCGAACAGGAGAACCTCTTGCTGTGAGGCAACAATGCTACTGCTGCACCACCACGGCTTACGGCTCATTTTTGAATAATAATGCGCAATTATTGTATAAATCATTTTATACAATAAGGGGTTATTGGGTGTTTAAAAATGTGAATGCTGGTTAAATAGCCTACATTAGTGTTCATAGGTTCATAGGTTCATAGGTTCATACTAGACTATCTGCCCTAGGGCATTTATAAGCTTAGCCAGAATGTGTTTGGCTTTTGCCACTCATTTGAAATTTATTTTGCTATGCCCTTTTTCGAGGTTAGTATGCTGTGCCTCTGTCTAACAGTGACACAGAAGTGATACCCGGGGTAAACCTACGATCTCCCATCCACCATTGTAAATTCAGCATTTAGCAGTACAAAGTAGTCCGGCCTGAAAACTTTTGCAGTAGCTTGGATTTCTATTGTGATAGGCTCGCTACTACAGTAATGGTGCCTTTTATAAGGCAAAGGACAAAAGCCAGCAGAATAAAAGCCTTCTCATAAAAGTAACCAAACTACTCAGAGGACAAATAAAGTCTAACAAAACCAAATTTGAGGTAAATTTGGCCTCCCAGGTCAAGGACAATCACAAGGCATTCTTTAGCTATGTCCACAACCTCAAAAGCAATACACAGATGAGTGGAGACCTTATTTTTAATTAAGCCACTTATTCTGAACCAGAAGATATAGCTGAGCTACAAATTTAGTCCCAACATTACCCCTCTCTCCCCCTCAACCTTCCATTAGGAAATACCATCAAATGACTCCCCTTGCTATCAGGTCCTTAGTGCTCTATCCAAGACCAAGGACACTACATCAATGGGCCCATATAATATTCCAGGATGACATCTAAATAGAATGAAACATGACCTATTAGGCCCTCTGGAATTGCTATTTAAATTTTAGCCTCCAAATAAGCTTTGTGCCTGATGAATGGAGAATAGCAACAGTCATACCTCTGCACAAAGGTGATCCATCTACAGAACTTAGAAGCCACAGACCCATAGGTCTCACTAGTCTTATATGCAAACCCATGGAAAGAATTATCATGGAAATAATCAATAATGACATATGAAACCTCCAGACACTGGACCCAACCCTGTCTGTTTTTGTCAAGGGCAGCTCATGCCTACTGAACCTGCTGGACTTCTTTGAGAAGGTCAGTGAAGCAACGGATGAGTGCAATATGGCTCACACTGCCTACCTTGACCTGGGCAAGGGATTTGACACAACACCCCACTCAGGCATTGTTGACAAACTCAGGAGGTTACGTACACATCCTTATGTCACCTGGTGAATAGCCAGCTGTCTCACAGACATGACCCTGGAGGTTAGAAATGGAGAATCCAGTTCTACAAAGAAGCCAGACACAAGCAGAGTCCTGGAAGAATTGGTCCTGGAACCACACCTTTTTAGCATATACTTCTCTGAAGTCAAGGCCAATGTCAATGGCTTCTGGCTTACTAAATTTACAGATGATTGCAAATTAGGCATGATTATAGAATTCCTCACTAAAACTAATGTTCTCCATGAAGGGCTGACATAGATGAATAACTGGTGTCAGAGCCATGGACTAAAACTAAATGCTAAGACATGCAAAATAGTGTCCTTTGATAAGTTTTCTGGTAACTATCATACTGACAACACACCCCTAGGAGTTGATCCATTCATCAGGAACTTGGGGACACATATAGACTGTAATCTAGCCTTTGACCATCACATGTTTACATTAGTGCGGAAATCTTTCTGTTATGCACTTATAAACAAAGTTATGACATCTAGGTCCAAGAAAGTCATTGTTCCGCTGTATTTGGCATTCATCAAATGTATCATTGAGTACAATGCTCCCTTTGGTATGTACCTAACCAGGCATATCCAGCAATTGGAACATGCATAGAGATTCCTCACTAAAAGAATACAGGGCATAAGTAACATGTCCTATGCAGAGTACTACAAGGCCCTATTCTCATATTCTGTTTCCTATAGATTTTGAAGGGAGATCTATGCCTGGCATACAAGATATTGTCAGAGGTCTACTTCAAAACATTGAAATCTCATAACATTGAAATTTATAGCACTGAGACCATAACATTGAAAATTCAAAACACTGAAAACCCAAAACAATGAAACTTCAGAACATTAAAACTTAGCTTCATGACATTGAAAACTACATCACGCATGTAAATAAGATCCCCTCCACCTATAACAACACCTAACTAACAAACACACTTTCTACTACATTTTTGCAGGAGGGCAAGCCACCCTGCACCCCCATGTGGGGGGTTCTGCCCCCAAATCCCCCTAAATTAAATATACCAAATTCAAGATCGCACTACAGTGGAAAAAAGTTAATTTCCTAACCTCAGTATATGGCGATCGCGATACAGCGAGGTTAGGAAATTAAGTTTTTTTCCACTGTGGTGTGATCTTGGAGTTGGTATATTTAATTTACAGGGGGTATGGTGGGCAGAGGCCCACAAATTGGGGGTGCAGGGAGGCTTTCCCCATGCAGAAATGTAGTAGAAAGTGTGTTTGTTACTTAGGTGTTGTTATAGGTGAAGGGGATGTTATTTATATGTGCGTTGTAGTTTTCAATGTTATGAAGCACACTTTCAATATTCTGAGTTTTCATTGTTTTTGGTTTTCAGTGTTTTGGGATTTTGATGTTTTGGTCTCAATGTTTTGAATTTCAACATTATGAAATTTCAATGTTTTGAAGTAGACTCATTGTTTGCTCCAACCTGATGGACCTCCTGTATAGCTGCAAAATGAACAGCATCAGAATTACCCATTCTAAAGACTAAAACCTTGTCTGTGATATAAATAGGACCTGCTGGAGAAACAATTATGTATCCCAGAGACTATCCCTTTTCTGGAACAGACTCTCCATCCATGTGAAGCAGATTTCCTCCCTAACTTGGACAATTGGATGGGGAACAAGAAATTCATCCCTCATTTGGCATCTATGTCTCTAATGGATAAAGGAAGCCTGTAAATGGTTCATCTGCTAGGCCTTGCTTGTAAATGTTTCATCTCCCAAGCCACTGCTTACATTTGTCAAGGATATCAGAACTTGTCAGAGTTTTGGGATGCAAGGCTAGTCTTAAAAAGGCCCTTGTCATCACTGGTCTTATAAACACCTATGAACGTATGAACCTATTGGGGATATTCCACAAAAGTCAGGGCAACTGAGAAATATGATTAGCAAAATAATTTACTTTTACTTATTTGTTTTCCATGGTAGAGCACTGATCTCCATCTCCATGAACCTTTTTCACACTCAGCCTGGGAGCGACTTCTGGTTAAGTGACTTGCTTAGAGTCACACAAGCAATGGAGGCTTAGGGAATCAAACCTTGCATCACTGGACCACAGAAAGCAACTCATTAACAACTACCGAATCCACTAAACCAACTGTCAGATAATTGTTTATGCTGACAGTAACCACAACTCTCATTTCAAAGTCAAAGTCAAAGTAAACTTTACTGTCATTCAGAAATCACACAAGTGCAAAAACTGAATGAAATTCCGTGTCTCCAGACTCAATGTGCAGGCAACATACAGACTATTTTCACAGACATTTACACATGTAACCCCTAGCTATTACATCACAGGCATGCAGATAGACAGACTAATATTGCACATAATTATAAACACATTTTAACTCTTTTCGAACTCAACACTTACTTGTATGAGACTTTACTATTGCACAGGTACTTGGTTAAGACACTGCATTGATCCTTGCACAGAAAGAGACATTTGAGTATTGCACTGTGAACATTAGAGTATTGCACTATGGACCTTAAAGTATTGCACTATGGTTAATTTACGAATTTGCATGTACTGCACTGAAAGAAGAGATATTTTACTGTATTGCTACTGCCCTAGATGGCCTATAAGTTAGTCATTTGTTCATACTTTTAAAGAATGTCCGTGAATTTACTCATTTTTTTAAATAAAACATCAGTATTTTTATGTGAGTACAACTACCCTGCCTAAACTTACTGAAATATCACCCCAATTATGTTATAACATCAAGGATTCAAACATGATGGGCTCATTGCTGCATATAGCTGTATTTCTTTGTTCATGAATTCTGGACAAACTCAAAATACAATGAACGGAACTCATGGACATTTGTAAAATATTCCTCTAATTTAGCTTTCTGTGCAAGCTTCTTGCTGTTGATATAAAAAGCACAATAAAAATACATGTTCTATTTTCCTCACTCGTGTAATGCAGTAACTCCTTCCTATGTGCTGCAGCTGCATTTTTTTTAAGATTTCCTTAAGTGTTTAAATCTGAACCTGAATGTGTAAAACTTTATACTCCTACATGCATCAACATCCATCTGCTTAACAATAAGAAATGTGTACTCTAATATCTGGTATTATTTACCATATTGAACAGAAGAGGCTCTGCTTTACGATTTTTGATTGGCTCATATGGTAGTATATGAGCCAATCAAAGATTGCAAAGCATATCTCATGCAACTGGGACATACACTTAACCGACATCTACCAATCCCCATTGGTGCTGGTTAAGTGAGACGTTACTGTATATTTTTATAGAAGTTTAGAACTCAAGAAAATTACAGTATTTTTCCAGATGATTGCTAAAATGCCATCTTGCACTAAATGAATGCATGAATGCTTTCAGTATGCACAATTGTTTGGTTTGTCTTTGTGTTGCAACTAGGCCATAAGAAAGCAGGGTATCCAATATGAGTGGACAAAAGCAAATGCACCGAGGATTTGACCTGCATTCTTTAAAAAAAATCCTGCAGAAAAACACTTTTTAAGGTGTTTCTGCAAGGAGCAAGCCCTCACACATCTATATATATATATATATATATATATATATATATATATATATATATATATATATATATATATTTTTTTTATTTTATTTATTTAACATTTGTTGAATAAATAAAATAAATATATATATATATATATATATATATATATATATATATATATATATATATACAGAGAGAGAGAGAGAGAGAGAAAAATATACATGTATACCAACTTCATGGTTGCACCAACATGAAAAGGGGGAAATTCCCCCAGAAAGGGATTTGCATCTAGTACAACTCACCAGCAGTGATTTCCTATGAAGGAACCTTGATTGTCAGCAAGCTGAACCATAGGCAAGCTCAACCATTCAATCTTTGCCGACCAGAAGGGTAACAGGAAGTGTGAGTGCTTAGCTGTGTGGTGAAGAAAAGATCATTGCAGAAATCTGACAGTGTAATAGATGGGTAAGGTAGACTATTTTTTATCAGTATATTTTAATGTAGTCTTTGTTCATATCCTGAAGTATATCATATGATCTAATACAAGTTTGTGAATACTCATGTTTTTATTGCATCTGTCTTATATACTACCCAGACCCAAGGTCAGCCTTGAGTGAACTGGCTTCCTAGATGAAGAGCTCCATGGCACCTCCCAATGTCCATTACCCCCATGCACATCACCTAGTGCCTCCCTGCCCTCCCCCAGTTCTGGCCTATATGCAACATTTAGATTAATCTTCTTCATTTACTAGCAGTTTGTCTTAATTTTCATTTTTTTCCCAACATTCATTCATTTGACACATGCTAACTAGTCAAGGCAGCACTCTGATAAGTGTGGAAAAAATAACATCATTTAGCTGGGGGTCTGAGGGCTGCCAGGTCTTAGAAGCCATGTGGTTCTAGTTGCTCTGAGTTGCACGGCAGAGTTTTGTTAAACAACATTTTCATCCAGCAATGGTCTAAACTAGATGTGTCCAACCCGCGGCCCGCGGGCCTCATGCGGTCCTCAGAGCTCTGCCATGCGGCCCTCTACCTCTAACTCCAACATCAATGTACGCATGCCCCAAAACACTTTTTTGTTGTTTTTATTTTTTTTACGGCCGTGACCTGTAACTCTAACATCAATGTGCACATGCACCAAAGTATCCTTCTAGTTTCGATTTTTTTCCACCAAAGAAGGGTCTGTGTGTTCTCACCATTATTTCGTGCCAAAGAATCAATGTGTGTGTTCTTGCTGAAGAGGGACTCGTCTATGGATTTGCTGCCATTGCCTTTTAAAGAGACAGCACTTAACCTGTGTTAATAGGTGAGTATGGTGTGAGTGAATGCATGCATGAAAGCAGAATGTTTGTGTGCATGAAAATAGAAGTGTGTGTGTGTGTGTGTGTGTGTGTGTGTGTGTGTGTGTGTGTGTGTGTGTGTGTGTGTGTGTGTGTTTATCTGTGCATGACAGAGAGACAGAGAGAGAGACACATGCACAAAGAGGCTAACATACAAAAAAGTTAGCTCACAAATGCATCCTACATTAAAAGTACACTTTCATTAAATTGCAGCTTTTCTGACAGGGAGAGTGTTGTATTGAATATGAAATCATACCTCTCAACTGTATGGATTTTCGAAGAATGTCTGGATTTTTGCCTCATCATCCAATTTGTGTCTTTTGCTTAGGAAATAAAAGTAGTCATCCAAGGTAATGCAGTCCCAGGGATTAAGAATGAGACAGCAGCCTAGGGTTAATGGGTCAGTAATGGATTGACTAATGTGGGACTGTAGCATATAAAGTTTATTGTTTTTTTTGACAAACAAAAAAATCACCCAGTACTGTCTTGTCATTGGTGGTTTCTAAGCAGTGGTAGATTGGACAACAGTATGCATATCTTTGGTGGATCATTAATACTGGCAAATCAGGTGGGCACAGTGTTATTTTTTAAATGTTGGGGGTTTTAGTGTGTATGTGTGTGTTTGTGTTGGGGAGTACTGCAATAGTAGATGATTATTAAAGCCAGAGACTTACAAACTGTGGAGAATATGTTTCTTTGTTTCAAAACCTGATACTTGGGTACTAGGAATGCCAAAAATAGATTTTTTAAGACATAGCTTCTTGCCATTTACAGTGGATGGATATTTACATTTAATGGGCAATGTTAGCAGTATGAGTGTGGTCCTGTAGGGATCTGGAGGATGCTAAGTCTACCACTGCCAATGTCTTGTAAAGTGACCTGGAAATGGATATTGTGATGTTACTGAAAAAATACAGCAAGTGGGCTTTGAAATGTAGTTTAATTAAACAAAGTGCACTTGCAATTTACAGGCCATAATTTAATTTATTTCAGGTAGTCCAGATCCTGGTAGATTATATACCATTAGACTTAATTAGGGACAGCTGTCATTCAGGGGAAATAAGCAGCCCTAATTTCAGTGAAAGCTCTGTGGTTGTTTGCAGGTAGGAAGTTGCAGGATGTGGAGCCAATGTGTTTTATTATTTTTAATGGATTTGTCATTTCAAAGTATGGTTTTCTTTGTTGCAAAAGAAGGCAGGATTGAATGAGCCATATAATGTTTAACTGACAATAATGGGATAGAAACATTCTACATGATGTATAATATTTGCAGCTACACTTGTTTCAATGGTGTCTGTGATGCATAACTATTTTTGGGCCTGTGCCCCAATTTTATTTTTCGCTTTGTCCAGAATTCTTGCTCTAAGGTTGAGAGGTATGGTTCCATGCTATATCAGAAGGTTGCATTTACCTTGGAAGACTTTTCAGCATAATTATGAGATACAGGGCGTTTTTAATATCTCCACTTATTTCCAATATAAACTGCCATGTAACCTTGCAAATAACTTTCTTATTACGCTACTTTAATTATTTTGGAATTGACAGGTACGCTTCATTGGTTCGGACGTAAGCATAGTGTGCTGTGACTGATTTCTTGCAGCAGTCTGTGGCTTATTTATCACAATAACTTTTCTGTGTTTCTGGGTGTGTGATCAATTTAACAGTTTTAAAGATGTTTTCCAAAATTAAATAAATACATAATAAATTTAAAAAAAGTAATCCTTTCTTCACTTTGAGCTATTGACAAAGTGTGGAAATTTGTTTTTCTCAAAAGCGATGGTCAGCATTACAGCTTAGTAAACAGTCAGTCTGTAAATAACTTCTTCACAAATTAAAATATCTGAATGTCAAATGGCTTTAGATTGGAGGGAAGTTATATGTTTTCTCCAGTATGTAGTATGATCTTAGAGAGTTTATAGATTTCTTATTGATTTAATTTTTGCTGAGCAGTTGTTTGTTGATTTATTGATGGTCCTTTTGGTGGTGGGAAATTGCATGGATGAATCCATTTCTACTATGATTTTTTTTTTTTTGCTGAGCAGTTGTTTGTTGATTTATTGATGGTCCTTTTGGTGGTGGGAAATTGCATGGATGAATCCATTTCTACTATGATTTTTTTTTCAGATATTTTGACTTCCAGACAATTTCAATCAGTGAGTCTGTGTCATGTGATTACTGAGGTTGCCTATTTTACAAGAAGGGGCTCCTTTTGTGTGTGTGTGTGTGTGTGTGTGTGTGTGTGTGTGTGTGTGTGTGTGTGTGTGTGTGTGTGTGTGTGCATAAGAGAGAGAGATTTAATATGTATACTGAATATATTTTTGCAAATGGAATTCTTAGTTAAATAGGCCCCTCTTCTTAGACAAGTAGACTTGAGTAACCGATATTAGATCTTAGCCATCCAGCTGGGGAAGTTTAGTATATTGATTTTCCTTCCGGTTTGATGAAGGCTATTCTACTTACTTAAGGAGTACATTCATGGCTATCCATCCAGTTGTAGTCTTGTTGAACTACATTGTTTGATAATGAGAGGAGCTTTTTACAGAAGTTGAAAGTTTTTGTGTCAAGAACCTGTCCATACAAAGTGGCTTGTTTATGTTGCAGTGAAGGCTGTGTTCTTTGTAGTGAGTGTTTTAAATATAACCAGTATTTCTGAGGTGGAGAAAGTCTCTTAAGGCAGGATCTTTCTTAGCCTGGAAAGCAAGCCAGTGATGAAATTTATAGTGGCCAGTGAGAGACAGAGGAAAGCAAGAAGCTTTTTAGTCTGTTTGGATAACTAAGTGAACTCAGTCCTTTGACCTTTTTTTGTCAGAAATGGTTGTAGTCTTCTTTTGGCATGGTGTTTTGCTGAGGCACATGCCAAAAGGGGTGTTGCGCTCAATAATTGCTCTTATAAAGGAAGAATACAGGGATGTTATGACCTCCTTGTCCCTGGATGAGATACCCTTACTAATGAGGTGGGCCATGTAAAAAGCTTTCCATACAATGGAGAAAATGTGGTGGTCAAAAGTCAGGTTTCTATCAACCTGGGTGCCCAAGCACCTCACGACTGATTGCTTGCTTACAACATTGTTATTAATGTGATAATTTGTGGGGACATCACTCTCCTCAAAGGGGATGATTGTGCATTTTTTGGCATTTAGCTTGAGGCCATGTTTCTGGCACCTGTCATTTGTTTGGGTGAGACCCTCTTGTAGCTTATTCAGAATTGTTTTATTAAGTCAGTAATGTGAATTATTTACTTTATTGCAAATTTGTTGGCTTATTTTTGTGGATTATAGTAGTGTAGGACTGCTAATGTTGACATTGCATGTAGATGGACTGCTGGAGTGGTTTTCCAGTGAGAAATGCTAGTGCTGTAGTGAATATCTGTTTATTTGTAAAAAAAAATCTATATATTAACTAAGATGTTAGAGTTAACTGTTAGATTAGAGAATTAAAATCAGAATGAGAATTAGAATTTTAAGGCAAATATTAGGCATTTATTACATTTATTAATTGTTCGAATCTACCTACAGTACAGCCAGGAGGTCGACTTTGGTCTCCTGTGGTAGCGAAAGAGTTAACTATATGATATATTTTATATGCGGCCCTAAGACAATTTCTGTTCACTCAATGCGGCCGTGGCAAGCCAAAAGGTTGGACAACCCTCTAGACAATAATCCTAACTAAGAAAAGAAATTCAATGTTAATCTTAACTTTGCTTTTTCCCTGTATCCTTTCAACATACCATAACTTGCTAGGAGCACACTGTAATAAATTTGGATGAAATAATTGAATTAAGCTAGGGTCTAGTAGATGCTAGGCTCCAAGAATCTGTAAAGGTTATAGATGCTGGAGGTACATTTTAGGCGTTTTTTCCAAACTTTTGATCAAATGATGGCTGAACAAAATTGTTGACTAATGAAAGGACTTCAGTGTATTGTTGGTCCTCGCTTTTTCCTGCATCCTTTCAACATACACTAACCAGAACTGCGCTATAATAAATGTGCATTAAATAACCAAGTTAAGATGGGGGTCTGAGGACCACTAGGGTCCCAGAAGCCATGGAGCTTCTAGATGCTGGAGGTGCATTTTAGAGCTTTTTTCAAACTTTTGATCAAATAATGGTCTGAACAAAAATTATGATTAAGGAAAAGCACTTCAATATTATTCTTGAACTTTCCTTTTTCCTACATCCTTTCTATAGGCACTAAGTGGGCAAAACTACGCTTGTGGGAAGAAATTGCATTAAACCAAGTATCTGGATGCCACTAGGCCACTAGAAGCTAACAGAGTTCTGAATGCTCTGAGGTGCATTTTAGGGTTTACTATCAAATGTTTGAAAGTCACCTTTTTGTATTTCATAAGGTCAAGGATAAAGGTGCAAAAGTTCAAAATTGGGAGTGGAAATCCTGTTGCCTCCAAAATGTCAACATGTAGCTTGCGGTCGTGGCTTTGTGAGTCACTGTGTCAATTGGCTCACACTACAATGGGGATCAGGAAAAGTACCCCTTTCCTCACTGTAGTGCAATCTCAGAGCAGGGATTCTGTAGGGTCTCCCTGCAAAACATTGTTAGTACATCTCCAGATATCCAGGTAATGTCGATAATGTCAAATCTGACATAATAACATTACCACATTCAGCAATTTAGGTTTGACAAATGACTTACTTGCACAATGGATTTGGATAATTTTGATAGTGAAACACATTTTAGGGCTTTTTTCCAGCCTTTTAATTCAATAATGGCCTGAACAGAAATCATAAGGAATACAATTCAGTCTTATTTTTTTTTCAAGGGCAAATAAGGCTCATCCAATGCTTAATTCTCAAAACTTACAAAATAGCAGTTGACAATAAAGTGAGAAGGCAAATGTTTGTGAGGATACATAAAACATATCTGAGAATAGTAGCTCCCTCTCACCAGCCCCCCCCCCCCACTGAGCTGAGTGGAGGATGGGCACTGACCACAACTCTGATCTGTGATATATAACAATAAGTATACTGTTTTTTTTTTTTTTTGCTTATTTTTACTAGTTATTGCTTATTCTAGCCATTTATAGCACTTTTATTGTCTGCTCCTTACTTTTTACTGTATTTTATTGCTATGAACTAATCTGCATGGTTGTACTAAAATTGCCTGCCTTACAGGGCCTGATAAATAAGGTTTTTGCTGCCACACTGTTTGTAAAGCTTTTTTAGCTAGTTTTGCTGTTTGAAAGGTATTTACTGGAAATTTTCTCAATTTGTTAAGCGTCTGTTTGTTTGTTCTGATTTCCTGCCAAGGAGTGTATCATATAACTGATTTGTTTATAGGTAAAAGCATTCTCTAGAGTCTCCTTACTCCTTTATCTGTTTAAAACTTTCATTTAGTGGATCATTGCTGTTTTTCTGCAGTGATAAACATTCTGTAGTGTTATCTGCCTAAAATAGTGTAGCTAGTACCTGTAATATAGTTTCCCACCCTCCCTCCCTATTGGTGTCTTGTTCTTACACTTGGTGGCTTTGCAGTTGCCTGCCCGTACTATAAATCTGGGACACTCCTCCCAGTCTAGTGTCATTAGCTCATTCTACCTAATACAGAGAGAATATTTGAGAAGGCCAACCCATTTAATTTCTTAACCTTGAATTATCTTATGTTCCTCCTTTCTCCCTTTCCACTTTACTAAAAAAAACACTTTGCTAGAATCTACCATTACTAGAATGTTCCTGTGTTCTGACTGAGTGTGGTTCTCAAACAATCTGGAAATATAGAGCTGATAAGTATATTTTTTGGCACTTTTTAACTGTTCAGAGTTCTGCACTGTCTTAATTTTTGCTTGAGTGAAATTTTTATATATTTGCTGGCATTGTTTTCTGATACTCTGCCTCCATCTTGATTTTTCCTAATTTACTGCTTTCTGCACTTGTTTTTAGTCATTTATAATTGCATTTATTTAAACTGTATTTGCTTTAATATTGCTATACACTCAAGTGTGCTAGCTTGCACTACATTTGAATTGTTTTTACTGCTGTTTTAGCTGCTTTTCTGTAAAAAAATAAACAAAACAAAAAACAAAAAAAGTTCTAAGCTTGTTTCCTGCCTTTCCTGTAACTAGTCTAGTCCAGATACAGATTTGCTGTATCCAGGACTGTTTGTAAGCTTCTGAGCCCCCCACCAAGCCTTTCTTTGCTGGAGGGAAGCCTTCTAGCTTATTGGGGGAGTGGTAAGCACTAGGTGGCCTATCTACCACAAGAGGAGTGGTTTCTGGCCCAAAATTGTAGTTTATTGGCTGTTTGGGCAGTTTTTCCATTCTGTTCAACTTTCTGGTTTAAAAGCCCATTTTTGCACTTGTGTCCCACCTTTCCTGTAACTAGTCTAGTCCAGATACAGATTTGCTGTATCCAGGACTGTTTGTAAACTTCTGTGCCATGCAAGCCTTTCTGTGTTGGAGGAAAGTCTTTTAGCTTATCAGTGGAGTGGTAAGCACTAGATAGCCTATCTACCACAAGAGGAATGGTTTCTGGCCCAGAAATTGTAGTTTATTGGCTGTTTGGGCAGTTTTCCATCCCTTTCAAACACTTTCTGATTTAAAAATTAACAAATATATAGGAAATTTACAAACACTAGACCCCATGCAATTTGGCTTTGTGAAAAGGAGATCATGCCTGCTCAACTTGGTTGACTTCTTTGAATCAGTCACCAGGTTTGTCGATGAAGGTAAGGCAGTGCATACAGCCTACTTTGAGCTGGCCAAGACCGTTGATGCCATTTCTCACTCAGGAATTATTGATAAACTCACCAAACTAGGCATCAGCCCCTATATCACTAGGTGGGTTGCAAATTGGCTCACAGACAGAGCACACAGTGTGAAAGTAGCGACTCCAAGTCAGACTGCCAACCAGTCATGAGTGGAGTCCCACAGGCATCGGTCCTGGGTCGTCTCTTGTTCAGCATCTACTTCTCAGAAGTCCAGGCCAACACAAAGGGACTCTGGCTGACCAAGTTTGCAGACGACTGTAAGCTGGGAGCCATTATTAACTCCCCAAGTTATGCAGACAGCCTACAGAAAGGCCTCACTCAGATTATTGACTGGTGTTGAAACCATGGCCTTACGCTTAACACCAAAACATGTGTCATCTCCTTTGGTAAAAACTCATTTCCCACTAATTATCACTTTGATGGGAAGGAGTTATAAGAGATCTGGCGACGCAGGTTGACAGCAACCTCTCCTTTGACCACCACATTGCCACTGTGGTCAGAAAGCCCTTCTATGTGGCACATCTCATTACCAATGGTTTTGCATCCAGGAAGAAAGAGGTCATAGTCTCTCTGTACTCTTCCCTCATTAGACCAATCATTGAGTATAATGCCCCATTTGGTATGCACCTCACTAGACACCTGAAACAGCTGGAGAGGCCACAGAAGTACCTAACGAAGAGGATCCTAGGCATTAAACACATGTCCTACATGGACATTTTCAAAAGACTCCAGCTATTCTCTGTCTCATATCGCCTACTTAGAGGTAATTTCTGCTTGACTTACAAAGCCATGTCTGACCCATCTCTATTAGAAATGCTACATCTAAAGAAATCCCAATCCCTCCGCACGACGCGGTCCAATGACCTCAACTTTATTACCACAATCAACAAAACATGCTGGAGGGACAGGTTCTTCACCCAGGGACTGCTCATGCTCTGGATTTGACTTCCCATACATGTCAAGCAGAGGTTCTCACTGTCCCTCTTCAAGGGAAATCTTGATGAGTGGATTGGTAATAGAAAGTTCACCCCAGGGATCACTCCAGTGGATCTACTTGATAGAGGCACAGGGAACTAACGTCAGGCAGCACAATGCCAGGGCACTTCTATGGGTAGGCTTGTAAAGGCTCCAGGGCCATTAGCCTAGTACACACCTATGAACCTATGAAATGAAAAATATTCACCATTTGTGTATCCTTCTTGGTGTTAGACTGGGATGAAAGTGAAAGCACACATGACCACAGTCATATGTGTTTCAAGTTGCTACTGTAATACAAAAACGTAGCATGCCTCCTCATTCTTCTCTGTGCACTTCAGATGATGGTGATAAAAAAAATATGATGGTCATGTACTGTGCATCAGCTCTACTCCATGCAAACAATAGCTGCACATTAAAGTATTCCAAACTGCTTTGCACAAATCACATGAATCCTGCAAATGGAACAGTATTCCTGCAAAGCCAAATAGTGGCTGTTTAAACTGAACAAGCTACCTTCAACAAACAGGTTCCACCCACACCCAGCAATCTGGTTTTACCCCTTCATTTTTACCCTTTCATACCATAAATGCTGTGCTGAGTGCTAACTGCCATGCTATGTTCTGATCTTAGTGTGTGCTCTTCTTCTATTTAACAAGATTGTGTGTATGTTACTCTTATTATGTCTATCATTCTTTTCTCTCATATGTCTTCTAGATGTCTTTTTAAAACCTTTTTAACATTTCAGAAACAAAACTTGCAAAGGCTCTGTGGACCAAGTAACACTAACTTCACACTGAATTCTGAACCATTCTGTTTTCTGTGTCTCTCTCCTTCTATCAGTACTATATACACAGCTTTATTGCAATCTGGTTAGATAACAGTTTTTGACCCTATTTATTGGTGTTTATTTCTCCAAGTCTGCATGTTATGACTACAACTACACCTAAGACTTTGAATAACATGCGGACCTGGAGAAATGGACTCTGCTAAATAGGGTCCAAAGCTGTCATCTTATCAGATTGTAATAAAGGTGTAATTTTCCATGATTTATATAGTTATTTTTATAGTAATGAAATGCAAGATGATTTGGTGCAGTTCTTGTCTCAGTAATTGAATGTACAGCAAACAGAAGCACCAACACTGTTTAATATTTCCCTGCCTCGCTGTCATAGTGAAAAAGATTTTCTGGCAGTTAAGTAGAATTCACGTTAGCACTGACCCCCATCATAATCTATAAAATGCACTTACAATCACAGCAAGCCCATACCTTTGCCAGGAGACCGCCATGAATCTCCTCAAATAATGATCACTAAAATATGTGATCTAGAAATTGGAGTAATGCAGATGTTCTGATTTTAGTTGGCTTGAAATGCAGCATTGATTAATGAGGCTGCCCCATAAAATATGAAATTATGACCTCTAACTTGTTTATACAAATTCTTACAACATGACTATTAATGTATTTGGGGAAGGTAAACCTCTTACAGAAATATATAAGACTGAAGTGATAAGAGAGCTGATCTTAAATGTGACAAGTTGTTACACAGTGTTATTCATTTTTAGAAGGTTTCTATACCTAAAGGCTCAATACATCCAGCACAAATATTTTAAATCAATGAGCAGTTATTTCCTTTGACCAGAAAACTGATATAAAATATTTGATTTAAGGTATGTTTTTGTTTATACTTTGGACTGATTTTGCAGTTTCTTACTTTAATAAATATCTGAGTTCTGCTTTTACTGTTATTATGCTTCTGGAACCTTCAGTATTATAAGTCAATTTTGTTTAACAATACATTCTAAAAAGCAAAACACCATGGTGATGGGTGTGACAGTTTAAAGTTTACTGTAATGAGAGTTAAAAATACTTGAACACTATTAATGCAGTTTTGTGAAATTCATTGCCAAATCTGCTAGTAATATTTTGAGGTTCCTAGTATGCACAACTCAAAGCTAAGTTCCAAATTTCTATAAACGGACTGAAAGAAAATCATTTTCCAAACATAAAACATGTTGTACAGCAGGAGGTATAATGAAGAAGGCTCAGGTATGAGACTATTGAGGTTATCTTTAATAATTTGAAACAAGATTTTTTGGATAATAGAACACATTTATTTTTAACACAGTCATACACATAGTCATTGTCAGAGTCAATTTGGTATTAACCCTGTTTATAATAAGGAAATTGTCAGATATTCAGCACAGAGTTACATAAACCTTGCACACTTGCTATTAAAATATTTTACAAAAAAGCAGCCTCAGTTATGCTCACTGCAAAGGGTCACGAGATTATGAAGGTTTCCCATGAAAAGTAATAGTTTCTGAGCTAAATAGCTAAAGTAACATATTACTTTAGCATTTCTTGAATTCTACCTATAACTTCTTAACTAGTCCCAGCAGGTTAAGTTCTACCAATATCCACCATGAAAAATAGATGACTATTTACTCTGACACTTCAGAAAACTGCTTTGTGCCTCACACATACCTTTTATTACCAACATATTTAAAAAAGCATTTGCTGAAAATATACAGATTATTTTTTTGCTTGTCATTGTAACATTTCCCATATTTTGTTCTGTCTTCTGTCAAGGCATCAATACTGTACTATCTTTGTTGGGCATCTTAGATAACTTAGAGTGACTGTGCATCACGGGAATATGATTTTTGTTCTTATCTGATATTTTAGTGACCTTTTGTACCACTGCAATATTATTGATTCAATAGTTCTTCATGACCATACTTTAAATATCATTGGTATAATTCTGAATGATTTATGTCTTCTGGACCTTGCTACAACAAGGCATGCAGAGTGGCTGGATCAGAAGACAATTCTTCTTCCTCTTTTGGCTGTTCCCATTAGGGGTCGCCACAGCAGATCATCTGTTTCCATTTCTTCCTGTTCTCTGCATCTTGCTCTGTCACACCAACAACCTGCATGTCCTCTCTCACCACATCCATAAACCTTATCTTAGACCTTCCTCTTTACCTGTTACCTGGCAGCTTCATCCTTAGCATCTTTTTGCCAATATACTCTGCATCCTTCCTACAGCACATGTCCAAACCAACGTAATCTTGCCGCTCTGGCATTGTCTCCAAACCTTCGAACCTGGGCTGACCCTCTAATATACTTATTCCCATACCTCTCAACTGTCCCTGATTTTGACTCAAATTTTAGCTCTGTCCCTCTTAATCCTTCCTAAAACTAGTGACTTTTGGAGGAAAGGTGGTGAATTACACTTAATGAATAATGACAATAATTAAGAATTATAGACTTCTTTTACTTCAGAAAAAGTGTATGAATTCATATGCTCGGATTCTGTCAATGTTTCAAGTTAATAGCACTAATATTTTAAAGGTGTCCCTGATTGTCCCTGATTTTTTCTTGACTTGTCCCTGATTCTGTTGAAATTTGTCCCCGATTGGTTGAGAGGTCTGCTTATTCCTAATCCTGTCCACCCTCGTCACACCCAGTGCAAATCTTAACATCTTTAACTCTGCCACATCAAGCTCTGACTCCTGCCTTTTTGTCAATGCCACTGTCTCCAACCCATATAACATAGCTGGTCTCACTACCCTCCTGTAGACCTTCCCTTTCACTCTTACTGGTACTCATCTGTCACAAATTACTCTTGACACTCTTCTCCACCCACTCCATCCTGCCTGTACTCTCTTCTTCACCTCTCTTCCACACTCACCATTACTCTGAACTGTTGATCCCAAGTATTTAAACACATTTACCTTCGCCACCTCTACTCCCTGCATCCTCACTATTCCTCTATCCTCCCTCTCATTCACACACATATATTCTGTCTTAGTCCTGCTGACCTTCATTCCTCTTCTCTCTAGAGCATATCTCCATCTCTCCAGGGTCTACTCCACCTGTTCCCTACTCCCACTACAGATCACAATGTCATCTGCAAACATCATAGTCCTTGGGGACTCCTGTCTGATCTTGTCTGTCAATCTGTCCATCACCACTGCAAATAAGAAAGGGCTCAGAGCTGATCCTTGATGTAATCCCACCTCCACCTTAAATGCATCCGTCACTCCCACCACAGACCTCACCGCTGTCACACTACCCTCGTACATATCCTGTACCACTCTTGCATACTTCTCTGACACTCCCAACATCCTCATACAATACCACAACTCCTCTCTAGGCACTCTGTCATATGCTTTCTCTAAGTCCACAAAGACACAATGCAACTCCTTCTGACCTTTTCTATACTTCTCCATCAACACTCTCAGAGCAAACATCACATCTGTAGTTCTCTTTCCTGGCATGAAACCATACTGCTGATCACTAATCATCACCTCCATTCTTAACCTAGCTTCCACTACTCTTTCCCATAACTTCATGCTGCAACTGATCAATTTAATCCCTCTGTAGTTACTACAGCTCTGCACATCACCCTTATTCTTAAAAATTGGTACCAAAACACTTTTTCTCCATTCCTCAGGCATCCTCTGACTTTCCTAGATTTCATTAAACAGTCTAGTTAAAAACTCCACTGACATTTCACCTAAACACCTCCATGCTTCCACAAGTATGTCATCTGGACCAACAGCCTTTCCATTCTTCATCCTCTTCATAGTTATCCTTACTTCCTCCTTGCTAATCCACTGCACATCCTGATTCACTATCCACACATCATCCAACCTTCAGAATCAGTCATAGCAATAACAATCAGAACAATCAGAATCATAACAATCAGAAGACAATTATATGATGAATCCTTTTTTTTTTTTGCACTCTATATTTGTGCCTCTTCGCTGAACTGGACTTTGTATATTTGATTGCTAGTTTCAGCTTTGTCAACAATCCACAGAATACCCAGCATGACATTAGTACAGTGTAGATCCGTTACTCAAATGCAGTTTCATTAGCTGTCTTTATGAAAAAGAGGGGTGAAGTCCCGACTATAACCTGGATGATGCAGATTGAATACAGACCCAAGAGCTGCAGATGTTAGCTGTGGAGGATGAAATTAGTCAGCACCAATTCAACCATCTTGAGAACAGGGAGACAACCTGGCATTGCAGTACTGATATGATTTGGAAGCCATGTGTTGTAGCAGAGCCAGCATAATGCATTGGCTAACTTTCACATGAAGTTATGCATGACATTTTGAAAGCTTCTCAATTTGGTGAAAAACATTTGTTTAGATAAAAGGAATGTTTAAATAGTTTTCTAGGTAATACAGTGAAAAGGACAAATGTAAGTTGAGCTTGCTCCTGAAACCCATTAATGTTTGATTTACTAATTAAACACAGATGCAAGCATGGCAATACATGCTGTAAATGCTGTAAGACATGTTTAGTCTTTGAACCCATCATTGTTTGATTTAATAATGAATGCAGTTATAGTAACATTAAAAAAAACACAAGCAAGGAGGTGAGATATGTAAGGTAGATGCAAAGTATGTGAGCACCTATGTTATTAAATTAGTCAGACAATATTTTGTGGGTATGATAGATAGATTGCACATGTTATTAAATGATAAGTTTAGAACTGAATAAAATTAAACTTTGCCCAATCTGCAAGTAAAGGAAACATTTATTTTGTCTCAAAGCAGATAGAGCATTTGGGGATTATACTGGGGTGGTAGGATGTAAGTCTTAATAGAAAGAAATTTATTGCATTTTAAAAGAGATTAGAAATATATCCAAGGGTTACTCTATGTCGTTGAAGAAAACAATATCTGATTAAGTGCCCAGTATTAAGTAAAGTAGCTGATTTTGTACAATCATTTTGTATTATTAATAATAAATTAATAATTATTAATAATAATATATTAATAATAATACCACTAGTAGTGGTGTAAAAACTATTACAGTAATCTCCAGCAAATGAATACTAATAAACCACAAAGATTTTGGGCAACCTTAAATAAACTTCTTCACCCTGGTCAGACTACTACTCCCTCCCCCTCTGGGTCAGAAAAACATTCAACCCTAGAAACTGCCAACACCTTTAACTCCTTCTTTACTGAAACCATTAACTCTCTTGCCTCTCATCTTTCCTTTGATAACTCATCCATCCCTGATCTCACTTCTGCTAATCTCCCCACCTTTAAACTACAATCCATCTCTACCTCCTTTATCCAAAAATGTATCCAAAAACTTAAACCATGTACCCCCTCTGCCGACCAACTTCCTGCCGAATACCTTCAAAAAGCAGCAACCGAAATAGCCTACCCAGTATCCATCCTGATAAACAGAACTATTAGCGAAGAAACCATTCCTGATATCTGGAAAATCTCATACATCATTCCCTTACATAAAGGTGGTAACTCCAATGAGTACTCTAATTATAGGCCCATAGCTCTCTTGTCACCAATAGCAAAGATTATGGAAAAATGCATACACTATCAACTAATGGGTCACCTAACTAAACATAATATTCTGTCCAACTGCCAACATGGTTTTAGGCCTTTTCACAGTACTACCACTGCCCTCCTTTCATTCACTGATTTTATCAATAAAAAGCGCAATAATAACAACCTATCTTCAGCACTCTTTATAGACCTATCTAAAGCCTTTGATATGGTCAACCACCCCCTGCTCTTACAAATCCTGGAATCTATCTCTCTAGAACCCAAGGCTATACACTGGTTTGCCTCATACCTCAGCAATAGAAAGCAGGCTGTCCTCTGGGGTAACACACTCTCATCTCTGCTACCAATCTCAGTTGGTGTTCCCCAGGGCTCTATTCTAGGTCCTCTTCTTTTCTCTTTATTCATAAACGACCTTCAAGTGGCTATACCCCAAGCCACATGCATCCAATATGCTGATGACTCCACACTTATCTGCTCCGCTACAACTACCTTTGAGTTACAAACCCTTACTCAAAATGTCTTCAACACAGTTGAGGCATGGTTCTTAAAACGCTGTTTACTCTTGAATGCTAAAAAAACCAAACTCCTCCTATTTAAGCCCACTTCTAGGTCCCCCCCACTAGAATTCTCTATCTCATCTAGCAATGGCACCCTTATATCCCCTGATTCTACCACTAAGCTGCTAGGTGTCACAATAGACAACAGCCTTACTTTTGATACTCATATTAACAATACCATTAAAACTGTTAATAGAAAACTGGGCTCCCTCTACAGAATTAAAACATTCTTAACTTCCAATGCCAAAACTACACTGCCCACTCTCATCTTATTTCTACTCTCCTCTATGCTTCACCTATTTACACTAACCTAAAGAAAAACATTCTCTCTAAATTGGCTAACACTCTTAATAACATTGCTAGATTTGTTGCCGAAATAAATTTAGAACTCACCACTGTCTGAACCTACAGCAACTTCACTGGCTCGAATTAGACAACATGCTATTACTCTCTCAACTTACCTTTGTCCATAGGATATTCTACCAACCTAACAATACACCTATCCTCTCTAATCTCTTTACCCCTTATATGAACCTCAATTCCCTTCGCTCCTCTAACAAACTTCTAGTAACTATATGTAAATCTAATAACTCTGCCGGTGACTCCCTTTTCTCCAACACCATTGGTAAGTCTTGGAATCAGCTTCCTACTGAACTCACTTCCATCACATCTCCTATTCTCTTTAAACAAAAATTTTAAATACACCTCAAAAAACACTGGTTGTGCCCATGTCTCAATCCTGACTAACCATGACCACAGCAATCTCTCTCCTGCTGTCTTCCTCTACTCATTACCTGCTCACTATTATGTTGTTTCTTATAATCTACAAATATTGATGTTAGAATAAAAAAAAAAAAAAAAAAAAAATTAATTTGGTATTTCCTATTTTCTTTTCTTATTTATCATGTTTTTCTTTCTTATATGAACTAAATTGTTATATACATATGTATTACTAAACCAGGATTTAATCCTATTTGTTGCATTATACTTGTTCATCCAATCAAACTTTGTTCTTATCATTTCTATGTTATAATCTGTTTGTACCTTGTGGAGCTTTTCTCCCCGGGCCTCTGCTGAAAATGGAGATGCCTCCAGTCAGACTAGCCCGGTTAACAAATGTTAAATAAAATAAAATAAATAAAAATAAATAAATATTATTGAGCAGTTAGAAGTGGAATAGATGGGGATAATGTTGTCATTTGGTTCTCTGGAGTGAACTCTATTAAGAGGGGTATAACATTAAAGATTATGATTGGGTCTCTAATCATAACTGACATATTATGCGTTCTAGACATGGATAGCTAGAAATTCACTTTGAATAAGAAAAACTTGAGAGTTGAATCTAGGGATCCATGTCAAGAGCGTATAACAAAAGGTTATGTTCAGTGACCTAATCATAATTCTTTGTAATGCATGGAATTTACCTGCACCATGTACTACCAAGTAGAAAAGAAAAAGATATGGGATAATAAAGTATTTTACTGGCTTTGAAAGTGAAAAAAGCATTTTGCACTGGCAAACAGACAACAGCATATCTCTCATCTTCTTTGCATAAGAATTCTTGAGATATCCAAAACAATGAGGGGGGGTGACAATAGATCAAAATGAGGGACCGCTTTAAATATTATGTAAAACAAAGTTATCTGGAACAACATACAATCTACTGATAAAATATACCAAACATTAGTAGAATTGCAAGTTTAACACTTTTGCATAAAATGATTCATCAGGCAAAAGGTTTCAACTAACACATTCTTACTTATATACAATAAAATTGCATGACATATAAAATTAATTTACTTCACTTAACATTTCAATTAAAAAATTAAAGGACAATCTACTTAACGTGATTATGTAATTCTTTCAACATAGGCTTAATACTAAGCATTTCATTTAAGCATGGGTATTGTTGTGCCCTAAACCTAATAATCCATTTACTTTCTTCTTTTACAGTTTGATTTTTAATATGCCTTCCTCTAATATGTTCATAAACCACCTGTAATATCATAAATTTAAAAAAATGTGCATTGTATATGTCTTTATATGTTTAAATTGAGCATTTGTCTCTACCTTTTCATTTATGATAGATGGTCTCCTATCCATTCTTTAAACTTCCTATTAGTCTTATATATATATATATATATATATATATATATATATATATACATATATATATATCTACATATATATACATATTTATACACACACACACACACACACACACACACACACACACACACACACACACACACACACACACACAAAGCTATAATATATCCAGTCAGTAAAAGAGATTTTATATTATGAGCGTATGGTAACTGTGATATGAAGAATATTTTTTATATGGTCAAGTACCAAAAACGTGAGTTTTCTTTTTTATAGGAAAAACTAATAGGAAGCTACTTTAAGCAGGAGTAGAACACATTATAAATCTAATGGCTTCGGCTTTCAAATTTGTCACATAGAAAAGATGATGCTAAAACTGTAATAAAATTCTAAATAATAAAGACAATCTGTTTACATAAATGATTTAATGAAGAAGAAACAGCTAGTCGTATGTTTCTGTGCATGAAAAAATGTGAGTGTTTTTTTTTGTACATTGTTGGCAGAAAAGGTGAAATAATAAATCAGGTTAATTTAATTAAAGGACACTTAATATATGGTTATTATGACAAGGTGGGTTCAAAAGCTGTAGAGAATATCAACAGGACTATAATTCTGAGTGTATGTTTAATTTGAAAAAAAAGATGTGGACAGATTTTGTATAATCAATAATGAATCAATGAAGGAGGGGTAAATAAGAATTTGAGTTAGCTTTATATAAGTGACAATAAAGAAGGGGTACATCAGAATTTGAGTTAGCTTTATATAAGTGACAATAAAGAAGGGGTACATCAGAATTTGAGTTAGCTTTATATAAGTGATAATTGTTTATCTGCACTCAGATATGCATATTCTAAGTTTCTGACTTTTGTTATCATTTGAATGATGAAGTTTTACATTACTGAATTTTGTGCAATGTAATTTGATTCAAGAGTTTAAAAGATATGTCTACTTTTTAGTTTCTTTTCTCTGTTTTTATGAATTTTAGGCATTTCTTTCAGGACTACTGATGTGGAAGACAAAGAATAGAAGAATAAATTTGAGACTAGACTGAACATTTGTTGAATGCTTCCAAATGTCATATTTGAAGCAAGCCCATTTAAGCAAAGCATTTACCATACTTGGAGTACTGTAACTGTGATCAGAATTTTAGGAAATTTGCAATAAAAAAAAAAAAAAAAAAAATCGTCCTTCAGGTCTATTAAGCTCTAGTCTTGTGATAGACCATAACGCTGGCCAGTTCCAGCCATCACAGAATGATAAAACAGCTTTAAAAGATGTCATACACTTTGTTGCCACAGAAATAAAAAAAACAAAAGTTAGCAGATTAATGTGTTTAAAGACTTTTAAAGCCATTTGCAGATTAGAGGGACAGCTCCTGTGTGCTGTCTGCATAGAAGTACTAAGTGTTTTACAATATTCAAGATGAAAAACATGTCACGGTCTTACATTTTTTTTCCAATAATAATAATAATAATAATAATAATACATCATAACAGCTAAAATACGTATTACAGAGGGTTATGCTTTGGTCCAGCCAATGAAATCTCAGCTGTTATGTGTTCTTCACTCTTTTGGTGAATTTCTTAACAACCATATCTCAAATACGATAATGACTTTACTGTGCATGGGGTGCTCTAATTATACTCCAAAATAAGTGAAAAGACAGGATTGCTAAGCACCTTTCTGATGTTATAAAGATACTTAACAATTATTAAGTACTCCCTCAATGCTATTAACCACTAGTCATGTGCAGAGCATTGCACAGCAGCCACAGCAGAAGAGAAGTGGAAAGCCATTAATCCAACTTAAAAGCTTCATTCAGACTATTTTCCTTAGTCAAAGCAAAGTGTTTATTGGCTTCCCAAGGCTTGTCTTTCTAGGCTTTTTACACTTGCAGATACCGTATTTTTTTTTCTTTTTAATTTCAGTAATAGATGGGATCAAGTAACACTTCATGCACTATAAAGAATTTTGATCATGTCTTTCCAATCATAACCAAGGAAATTAAGCTTTCTTGACATGGATGTCAATATTTACCTCTCAAGCTTTGCTCTCAAGATGCACCTAAGCAATAATCCATGAATGAGTGAGGGTGTCTCAAGATTTTTCCATGACTGGCGTAGTTTGATCACAAGGGTAAAGTACGAGCAATCAAAAAAGACAACCATTGGAAAATCTTGAGGTATCCATACCCATGAGAGGATTATTGTTATTATATAATGATTATTTAAAAAAGAAATTCCTTAACGTTTTTAAATAAGGCTATTGTACAAATGGACATTACTGTTCTCCTGCAGCTTCTTTCCTGGCAATGCATCTGAAATATGTAATGTATATGCATTCAGCCAATACACGGTGATGTATAGCCAGTACACACTTATCCTGGCTCTTCATTTTACCTTTTGTTTTGAGTAAATCACATTTTATGCATTGCTGGAGATGCTTCTACTCTTGGCACCCCAAGATCATTACTTTTTTAGTCAAATTAGTTTTAGTAAGTCAATTATGCTTGTAGAATGCTCTGCTTGCTGCCTGGAGTTTTGTTTGGCAGCTATCGCCTTTAACATCATACTCTGATATATAGTTTGGTTTCTTTCCTTCTCACGGTCATCATGCTGTAATGTTTCAGACAGTAGTAAAGAGAACTTGCAATATTCATGAATTTGGTAGCTGTATTATAAAATGAAGTATCATTGCGTCATGGCTACTGAAGATATTATAGTGACTAATGCTGGATTTATAATAAGCAGGCTTATTGGTTGCCCAATCAGTGAGCATGTTTTTGAATAATGAAATTCCTTCGTTGTATAATTTTTGACATCCTGGTTATGACTGAACACCAAATTATAATCCTTTTTATTATGATCAGAGACCCAGTCATGATGCTATGTTATAATCTTCTACATACATGCATACATGCATACAAATATTTCAAGCACGGGCATTAAAAGCACTTCTAGCTTGCCAATATACCATAACACTTGTTCCCATAATAAGTGTCCAGTCTGTTCTTAAAAATATCTAAACTAGTACTTGCTTTAATGTAATTTGGTAGTCTGTTCCATGCATCAGCTACTCTTTCAAGAGAACCAATTTGTACACTTCTCATTCCTATAGAATCTTCTACATAGGTTATCTGATGTTTGACAGTACTTTTTAATAACCCCAAACATTCCCAGAGGTAGTTGTCTCTAAATGCTAGTTATCCTTATTTATCAGTTTAGCGTACATTTTGTTGCCAGAGGAATTTGTGTTTCAGTTGATGGATATTTCATTTTGGCCTTCTAGGCAATCGTTTAAGCCATGCAGAAGAAGAATGGGGTCCAAATGGAGAGATGATAAAATCATCAAAAGGAGAGAAGTATTGTGGGAATTGAATTCATCCTTGAGACTTGGTGAGTACCTTCATGAGGTAGACCCTGTTTTTCACAAAATCTCACCAAGACAACACTGATATATAGATTGTATTTTATATAGCATATATAATGGACAGAAGCAGGTTAAAAAATAAAAAAAACACCAATCGTTGAGCAAAAAAACTTTATACACAGCAAAGCTTTCAGGCAAAACCCTTCTGTTAAGTATTGAAGAAGGGTTTTGCCCGAAAGCTTTGCTGTGTATAAAGTTTTTTCACTCAACGATTGGTGTTTTTTCTTTAAAAAATAAAAAAGACAGCTTGGTGCACAAGTCCCAGGAGAAAAAAGTGCCCAGTCCTGGTAGACACACTAGTATGAAGACTGGAAAAAAATAACAGTGTAGAATCCTCAAGACTTGGAAATTTTCCTACAATGGTGTTAGGCCAGGATGACCCCTGTTGTAGAAGGAAGAAGCAGTCCACAAAAATCACAAAAATTGATAGGCCAAAAAGAGCCATACAGATGATAGAGTGGAATATTGAGGATAAGAAAGGAGTTATGTATTGTTATTATTATACAAAAAGCCCAGAATTTCCAGACAAAACCTATACAAAAAGATTAAGAGAGAAATTAGAGAAAAGAAAAATACTTCCACAAGAGAAACTGTGAGAAACTTCAAATAAGCTACTGTTCATTAATACAACAGATTCACGAAAAACATTATAAAGAACAAGATACCTTGGGACGTTTGGAAAAAGAACCAACTGAGGAAGTGTGAAAATTTAAAGAACAAAATTTAGAGACATTTGAAGGGTATAAAAAAGAAATATGGACATGGGAAAGAAAGAGAGATCTGATATGGTGCAATATTTATGCAAAGGAGAAAGCTAAATTAATCAACACAAAAAAGGCAGCCCCAAAGGGGTCCCTATCAGTTCAGTGAAAAATCAGTTCAGCGAATGGCATTTCCAGTGCACTTACATTGAACATACCATTTGTTGAACTGTTCATACTGAGATAATGGTACAGTGAGGACTGTGAAATTTGCCCTTTCCCCACTGTAGTGCAGTCTCAGAGATGGTACCTTCCACATGTGGGTAATTCAATAAATGGCATTTACAATGAAATGCCATTCGCTGAACTGATGATTCGATGTAGTGATATAGGCCCACCCCAAAGATATTCGAAGAGAAATATAGGCAAAGGCATCCAAATATGGAAAATTTCACAATAAAAAACATAAGATCAGAAACAGG
Organism: Protopterus annectens; assembly: GCF_019279795.1. Lineage (NCBI taxonomy): Eukaryota > Metazoa > Chordata > Ceratodontiformes > Protopteridae > Protopterus > Protopterus annectens. The sequence continues at coordinate 1,290,644,793 of NC_056731.1, read as the reverse complement.
GAATGTAGAACAGAAGATTAGTCAAGTAGAAGTTAAAAAAATAGAAGCTGAAGCTATGGAATATTTGCTAGCTGAAGGATTCAATGTAGAAAGTCTAACACAGTCATATCGCAGCATGATGGAACAACTAATCCCCAAAGTAAGGAGAAACAGGAGGAGCAGGAGACAGCCAAATAAGAATTATGGACATGGGAAAGAAAAGGATATTTAACATTGTGTAATATTTATCCAAAGAAGAAAGCAAAACTAATCAATGCAAAAAGCAGCACCAAATATATTTGAAGATAAATACAGACAAAGACAACCAGATATGGAAAATTTTACAATATAAAAAAATAAGATAACAAAGAGGAAATTAGAAAAGAGAATTAGTAATGCAAAAGTTAAAGAAACAGAAAATGATGTTATGGATTACCTGCAAAGTGAAGGATTTAGTGTAGAAAAATTAACTTAGATAACAATACAACAGGATAGAGCCATAGACACCCAAATTAATGAAAAAACAGCGGAGCAGGAAGCATCTAATCAGTTGACATATGAAGATACTTTGGAGCCTTCCATAGGAAACCAGTACAATGGTTCAGTTGGAGCTATACAGCAAGGGAAAGAACAGGAAACTGTAGTAGCTCTGACACAGTCAATGTCGTGGAGTGATAGGTCAGTGTGTTCCCATATGAAAGAGCAACGGATGACACAGGATGAACTGAAGAGAACGTGACACAGGAAAAAGCTCTGGCACTTTCTATAGAATGCCTGCAGGAAATGGTGAACAAAGAATATGCCCTGAGTTCAGAAGAAAATGATCTAAGAGAAGAGTCATTTGAGTTAATAGAGATGGATAGACAGATTAAGTTCAATGAAAGAAACAGACTGCAGAAGTCAATAAAACCCAAAAAGTTAGAAGTTTGATAAAACAAATGAGCACAGTAATTAGGACTGTCCATGGAGCTTCATGCAATATAACAAAAGTAAATAGGATACATTACTGTGCAGCCAAATTAATATCAGATAAAGTCCTACCACAAGAACACAGGGTAATAAAGGAAAAGATGGTGAGAAATCGAATGCCATCATGGAAGTGTTGAACAGAGAAAACTATAAACAATTATGTTAAGAAGTGTCATTGTTAAAAGAGTATAGAAGAGGAAACAGATCAACAAAAATACTCAGAAAGACAGACATGATAAAAACAATGCACATAATTATAATGGATCAGGATTTATCATGTATTATCGCAAGTAATACATTAAAAATATCAGCACAGGCAGAAAAACTTAGAAGATATACAGATAACTATAAAGGAAAAGTACAAAATAAGCAATTTATTGATGACCTTAAAAGTTTTATAGAGAATGGGAAACAAGGTAAAAGGAATTGAAAGACCACCAAAAAAAGAAGAAATCAATACATTTTTGAGAAACATTTATGAGGATCCTGTGGAACATAACAAAGATGCAATGAAACAATAAGAAGTTCAAATGTACAGGACATGAAATGGGATGAAGTAATGGCCAGAGAGAGAGTGAAACAAAGTTAAGAAAAGCTTCTAATTGGAAAACCTCAGGCTCAGATGTGGTCTATATTATAACATCAAAGTCTTAAAACTTTGAATGTTATAATATCGAACCCTATGCACCGAACGCTGAAAATAGCGAAGCTGCAGAATATCGAATACTTTCCCAGGGAAAGTATTCATTGGGCCATTTCTGCAGCTTTGCTATTTCCTTGAATGTGGAGCGAAGGTTACGGACCGGGTTAAGGTCAGTGTGCGAACAGATTGGGTTAAGGTGAGTGTGTGATAGTTAGGGACCTTAGGGTTAGGGTGCAGGTAAGGTGAGTGTGCGATAGGGACCTTAGACTTAGGGAGTTGGTAAGGTGGGTGTGCGATAGGGACATTAGGGTTAGGGAGCGGGTAAGGTGAGTGTGCGATAGTTAGGGAACTTAGGGTTAGGAAGCGGGTAAGGTGAGTGTGTGGTAGTTACGGACATTAGGGTTAGGGTTGAATTAAGGTAAGTGGATAGCTAGTAGTGTATGTATGGTTTAGTGTAGGGTTTTGTGAAGTGTATGTGTGTGGATTATTTATTTTGGTGTGCTTGTATGTTTGTCGGAACAGCAAATTTTTTCCCTGGGAAAAAATTCACTATTCTGAGTGTTGGATGTTAGTCTTTCGATCGAAATGGTTCGATATTATAACTTTCGATGTTATAATATAGACCCGCTCAGATGCAGTACCTAACTTCTAGCTAAAAGTATTAACATCTTTGCACAAAGATTTAGCCTTGAGTAAGAATTATTTATATGTGCACCCCAAACAGATACCAGTCTGACTAAAAACAGGAAAAACAATGCTCCTACTTAAGAGTGAACCTGCAAACTACCCTAAAAACTATAGACCAACAACTTCCCTTCTGATGACATTTAAACTATAAACTGGAAATGATGCTGACAGAGTTTATAGTCATTCATATGGAACAAAGGATCATTTGTCCCGGTCCAGTTCAATAAGCACATCACACTGAATGACATTTGATGACCTTTATTAAACTTCCATAACATAACTTTGATAACCAATATTTATTAAATACAGATGAACATAGTATTGTTGATTTTACTCATAGCATAAACATCCATGTAATGTTCATCAGGACAGTGTGACCTTATTCATCCTGACCCCTCACTTTACTTATGAAGCAGCATCCAACAACTCATTTCATATCCCATTTATTGAATTACACATCCAACCAATTAAGTTAGGACAGAGTGACCTTACTCATCCTGACCCAGTAAGCAGCATCCATACCTCTACTCACTTACATTCCTTATGAAGCAGCGTCCACCTCACTTCATATACCATTTATTGAATTACACCTCCAACCAAATAAGCAGCATCCTTACCTCCGCTTGCTTATTTATCAAGCAGCCTCCAACTACTCACTTTCCTCTCCCAACTCATTGAAATAAACAACCAAACAACAGAGGGGGAACAGAAGAGAGCAAGCCTGTCTCTCTTCTCCACCCACCAGCCTGACCAGGCTGCTCCTCCTCCCTCATACTAAAATTTGTCAGACCTAACCACCCATAAAAGAAGGACTAAGCCAAACATCATTCGGTAATCCAAATCCACCCTAAACCAAACTGGATCCCTATCATCAACCGAACACCCTGTCATATAAATACCCAAAACCACCAGTTGACTAAATGGTTACAATAATCCAATGATCCCTCTCCAGTACTATGATAATCATAATTTTGTATACCTTCTGTACCTTAATTAACTCTCCTGTAGCCTAACTACCAGTAATATCCTAATGAGTTCCTGAGCCTTACATGCCAAAGTCAACTCCAAAACATTACCCAGTGCCACATGAAACCATACAAGGGCGCTTACTACTGACCTGCCTAGCTGTAACCCTATTTCTCACCCAATATGTAATAACAAAAATTGAAATTTCCTTCCAAAGTCCCACAATGCAATATAAGCAAAATATAATAATCCACCCCAACAGAATTCCATTTCCTTAGACCACTGAGTGTTACACACTCTGCACTCCCCTGTCTAGGACATCATTGCACAGCGCTCTAGTGACTGGAACCTCTACCATAAGAACCTCCATCACCTTTGAGCCTGCTTCCTTCAGTTCACTGACCAGTGCCCATGCTACTCTTCACCTTTAACATCTGCTTCCTTCAGGCCATTGACTGCTGCCATTCTGTGCTTCCCACACCTGTAAAAAAGAAGAAAAATGTAAATTCAGTACACACATACCAAAACTTCTTACTTACAGACCTCCCACCGAAGCACTATTTCCTTCCTGCCTGTTGAAAGCAATTTCCCTAAATCTGAAATATACTAATAAATCCAACTTAATGGTGTAGTGTAAATCTCAATAAGTGTGTACTGTTGGACAATTGTACTGCCTTAGTCCTAAGTATGTTAGTAGACCACCATCTTAACATTTGGACTACCTTAAATATGCTGCAAACTAGGCAAAAGGATCCACTCCATTAAAACAATGTATTTACCAATAAACTTATTATCTAATGATGCTCAACACATTTAGTGTTCTGACATGGGTACTTGTGTTTAATTCAAGAAATATTTTTAGATTATGAAATTATAATTTTCATTTTCCCTCAACTAATGTTTTGCCAATATGGACTAGATTAATTATTTTAGCCCCTGAAAACTGTACTCCACCTCCCATGCAGAGCTCAGTATCCTCCATCGTTTACATCATACTTCTGGATGCACCACGCATAAACCTTCCCATGGCATCACCTGTACAAAGTGAGCTCCTCCATAACCTATCCATACCCCTCAAGTGCTCTTTACGTCAAAGAACATTCCTCATTTGTGCCATAAAGTTTATGTTAGTCGACATTTCATATTTAAAAGTCTGTCACACATTGTGTCAATTTACTGATCTCGATAGTGAATAGTACTGAATCATATTATTCCCTTAAACGGTCTATGAAAGAAGTATAAATAGCAAACTCTTCAGCCCCAGCTATTTTATAATGGTAGTGTGCCTGAGATTCTCAGTCTTAAACTGAATTTTAAGAGTCACAGTAAATACAATAACTATTGCATTTATAATATTTTGTAAACTTAAAATCTCAGCGACCACTTAAATTACAGACATACTGTCAGTAATATTTAATCATCTGGGTGAGAGCTTTCATATGAAGCTACAAGTTCCATCTGTGTTACCTGGTTGTTGAGATATTTAGAAAATGTGAAACTTGTATTTATATGAAATAATATCATAAAACAGTTTATATGCATTTACCCCCCCTAACCAGATCAAATTTTAATGCAGTTGAGTTTATTACTGTGCAAGTTTAAGGTGAAATCTACTTAAAATCTTTTTCATAGTATGGTTTTGGGAATATTAATGCAAATATGTACAAGCAATATCCGATGCCTAGGTACCTAAGTAGGAGTCAACTGCAGATGCATCCCAGTCTGGGCACTCCATAGTAATGTCGAGCTAGTAAAAGTAGCAGCAGAAGTGAGTGTGAGCCATACCTCTTACAGCAAAAACATCTGGACAAAGCTGTAAATAAGAGTGGGCAATGGCCTAAAACTGTCTTTTTTTTTTTTATTATTATTATTACCTTTTCCTCTCTCTCCATTTCTTCTTTTCCCACTCATTTTAACTATTGCTATTCAAACTTATAGGTAATCAAACTAGTTACATTAACATGAATTTCAATGCCTATACCTATCAACACCTTACTCACAAAATTCCAGGCACAATCAATTGCTGCTACAAATGCTGTACTTATTCCTATCAATGCCTTACCAATGGAATCAGGCACAAATAGTGTAATGTTGCCTTTTTTCTCCCCCCCCCTCCACTCCCTGTCTTCCCCTTTCCACCCTTCAGTACTTCTGACAGATTAGCTGGGCCAGAACCGTTTGAGCCCTAGTCAGGAACAGCCAAATGAAAGCATGTCTGTAACACAGTTTAAGGTTGCACTACAGCACCCACCCCCCATACGTACTACACATGGCAGTGTCACTAGGGTGAGTCACAAAAAGGGGTGTGTGAAAGATATCACAAACCAGTTTGGCAAGGCAAGGAGTGAGCTATGATCTATATATAGCCTTTTTTTTCTTTCTTTCCTCTTCTCCCCCTTCAGATGCCAAAGCTTCTTCCTCCCTTACCCCCGTAAAGGCAGGACAACATTCCAAACCATTATCCATGCCTGCACAGCCAGTGTCCATTAATATACCATTTCACAACCCGCAAACCTGCCCAACTATTAATTTCCCCAACATCTTAACCACACCAAAAGACAACACGCTCCTCCAATACAAAGGTCCTACTCCACGCTACTAAACTGTCGCCCAACCAACGCACAACTTCCTAACCAGAACAGATGAAGTTGTGCAGCCAAACCTTAGTCTAACCAGCCCCCTTCCAAATTATGAGCACACCATTAAGTCATTTGAGTTCACCTCTGAACCCTTCTCTGCCAACCGCCAAACCTCTTCCAGGCCTCTGTCTGCCGGAGCTTCTCCTAGACTCTCCTGTAATTCCTTCAGTGCATCCACATCAGTCCTGCCTCCCACAGAGCTTGCCACTTTATCACTATTACACTCCAACCAAATAGATATAAAGTGATCACATACCTCTCAACTTTTTAAAGACAGAAGTATGGACAAAGTCTTATTCTGCCCACAACATCATGCTGTGCAAATGATAATCACACTTCCACAAAGTAAGACCTCACCACTTTATGTACCCCCCCCCCCTTTTTAACATGTGGTGAAAATGTGTACATGCTTATCTTGTCAAGAGGATCAACACACTCAGAAGACTGTAATGTCAAACCATGATGACCACATGGCATGCCGCAAATGGACCCCAACCCATGACTGCAACTCAGCCCCTCATGGCCCGGCCACGAGGCAAGACACCTAGCCATCCAAAACAGAGACACATTTGAAATCACTTTATTTATTTATTTGTGTGCAGTTGTAAAATCCCTACTATTTAAATAACCAAGAATTGAGGTTTAATATGCAAAACAGCCATGTAAGTCTCCAACATCTGGTGACAATCTCGGACATAGTTTTTCCCCATACTATTGACTTCAAGCAAATAATCCAGCTCTACAGTGTTAAAAATACCTGCCAGAATGGAGATCCATTAATTTAATGCCTTGTAGTATGGAGCATTCTAAACATTCGATCATGACTTTAGGGCATGCCTGAAAAGTACGTACCTCTAGCCACAGTCCCTTCATTCTTGCTATTGGAAACAAACCACCAAAAAACCTGCATGGCTGCTCATGCACCAATCAAAACTCCATACAACAGACTAAGGCATGTGGCTCTCTCAACTCTACTATGCCCCAACAGAGTAAAAAAAAAAAAGAAATACTTAAACTCAAAAAGCTGATCTTCACCTGACGACTTGTCCTCCTCATACTTCTCCAACCTCTTTTCATAACGGAATAATTCCAAATTGCAGAAATTCATGATAATTTGTAACCAATATAAACAACTAGGTCCTTAATCCCTCAGATGTGGACAACACAATCTAAATCCTTGTCCAAATAACTAATGGTGGAACCGGCTCCTGTCATTAACTATGGAAGTCACCAATATCTCTCTGCTAGCCTACGCATACGTAGATGGAATTGACACTTGGGTGCCACTCAGCCCGTGAAAACATCAGAAACCAAGTCTACCACTCAGCCCTTCCCTCTCTGGGCCCGCAAAAAACATTCATGGCTTCAGGTGTGCAAAATACCTCAGGAAGTGATTGCCTTAATCCCCCACCACCAACGATTCCCAAAACTCAGCCAAAACTGATATAAGGCTGTGACTATTCAGTGATGCTGCAAGAAATGATTGGACATAGTTCTCATGAAATGTCATGTTGATCACTCTAATCCCATGTGCCACACTTAAACAAGCATAGTTTCTTCCACACATTAAAGCACAGTTTCCTCGGCAGGAAGGCCCTGTCCAAGAGACACAGTTTACGTCCTTTTTGATTGAGTGTAACAATAAATGCAGGAACAAATGATAGTCTGGGATCTGTTATCAATGTGGTTAACTCTAACAAAAGCTGACACAGAGGTAGAACCTAAAGACTGCTTTTAATCTCATTTCAGCCTATAGTGTGGCAAGGGAACAGTGCAATGCCTAACTTGTCTTGGCCAGTTTAAGTAGGACTGTGAATATACAGAGATACTGTAATCTGGCAAAGAAACACTGCAGCGTCATTTGCAATATGTCCGAGATTAATAAAATGTCCACAATATTGCTGTCCAAACACCACAATATTGTCTAGCCCACCACATATCTTAACTTCCAGGCTTGCTCCATTGTCGGAAAGTATCTGTTAAATTGCAGATACTAGAAAATATCATGACGAATATGGAACAGCTCATGAGCAGAAAACGTGCATTAAAAACCACAGCATCCTACTCCAAAATGTTTTTTTTTCATTTACTACATTGAGCCCATCACCTACACATGGACTACCTAGCAGAGTTAACCTGTCAGCCCCCTACAGCCACAACACCTTTCCCAAGACCAGCACCAAAAAAAAATATATATATATATATATATATATATATATATATATATATCTCAACCACCTGTCTCCTACCAACAGGCACCCAAGCACCAATCAAAAACCTGAGGCCTGCCTATGTTCCAGGAATACCTACAGGTCATCCAGACGTAACTCTTGCCTTTGCAAGTCCACACCAAAATGTGATTCCTTACCCAGCTACACTTGTTTAAACCCCTCCCTACCCTTACCTCATTTCCTCCCAATCATCCCTCCTTCCATTTAACTCTTTCATCACTCCCCTGTTAAATACCACTAATATATTTACCTAACCCCCTTCTGAACATGTTCCTGGACAAATTGGTTTGTAGCCAAACCTCATTTGTTGTTACATAAAGTCATAGTGGGGAACTGTAAAAAAGGGAAGAATCTAAGTATGGCATGGATAGACTACAAAAAATCATTTGACAGCATCCCACATTCATGGTTAAGAGTGCTTAAAAATCTATAAGATGCATCCTACAGTGATAATCTACATCACTATGACCAAGAAACAGTGGCAAACTACTTTGCAGCTAAGCCACGATAAAGAATAAAGGGATAAAAATCCAAAGCGGGATATTCCAGGGTGACTCTCTGTCACTGATGTCTTTTGCCTTGGCCTTAACCCATTAAACTGTCTGCTTAACAGATTAGGTCATGGCTATATTTTGGCTCCCAGAAAGCAAAAAAGTGTAAAAACTTACCATCTTCTCTTTGTTGGTGATAAAACTTTATAGCTTATCAGATGAGGAACTGAAAGCTCAACTGCAAGTAGTCAAAACTTTTTCAGATGATATAAGAATGTCATTTGGTCTTGATAAATGTGCAAAAGCAACCTTTAGAGCAGGAAAGCTGCAGTTTGGGACAAGAATGTAATATAAAAGAAATTGAGCAATATTTGGGAACTGATGAAGGATCAACAATAAAACATGAACAAATGTGAATAAATCTCAGTAAGAAAGATTTTAGAAGACTTAAATTAATCCTGAAAACAGAGTTGACATCTAGGAACAAAGTTCAATCTATAAACCATTTTTTTCTTCCTGTCCTAACTTACAGTTTTGGAGTGGTTGACTGGCCCCAAAAGGTGTTGGATAGATTAGACAGGAAAACAAGAAGGATGCTTCATGGTCATCAAATGATTTATAAAAATCAGTGCATACCAAGATTATATATTCCCCATTCTGAAGGAGGTATGGGCCTCCTTAAAATTGATTACATGTGTAGATCTGCAATCATGGGACTGCATACATATCTGCTGATGCAACAAGACCCAAATATAGTGAAAGTTTTGAAACATGAGGAAAATAGATCTAAGATGACTTTCCTTCTTAGTCTAGCAGAAGCATATCAGTGTCAAGCAGGAATGGAAATCAAAACAGAAGTAGATAAAAATCAGGCAGCAAGTGAATGTGCCAATAAACAAGAGAAAGAATATAAGGTGTAGGATCAGATGAGAAGGGAAGAAATGTGAAAATGCATCAATATAGTTGCAAGTATAGAAAACGCCTAAAAGAACCTCATGTTGATCAGTTTCAAACGCAGGAATAGTTAAGGACAGGCAAATTCAAACCAAAGGATGAGAGGTTAATATTGTCAGCCCAAAGTAGTGGACTATGCACACATTGGTTTCCAAAGTCCATTGAACATGTGAAACAGACAAATGTGAGTTTTGTAAAACAGAACTGGAAACAGTTGTATACCTCGTTGCTGGTTGAGACATACTAATGGCAGAAGGACTGTATATTGAAAGGCATGGTAATGTGGCAAGACTGTTGCACTGAGGATTGTGCAAACATTATAATACTGAAGTAGCTGAAAACTCTGGAAATATGAGCCACAAAGCATCATAGAAAATGATGAAGTCTACATCACATGGGATCACCCATTACCAACAGTTCAAAAGACAGATGCGAGAAAACCAGATATAGTGGTCCATGAAAAGAAGACAAAAGTAGCATTGATCATTGAAATTGTTTCACCCAGTGACTACAGTGTCTTATGTACAGGGAGACACAAAGTAATAAAATATCAGGATCTGCAGGCAGAAATGAGAGCAATGTGCAAGAAAGATACCCAGACAGTTCCAATAATAGTAGGAGCAACAGGTCTTATAAAAAATAACCTACAGTCGTATTTAGATATTTTATTGATACATGTAACAGTATGATTTGCCGAAGGAGTCGTTACTGGGCACGTGCTAAAAAGAGCACTTCTGTCTGATATCAAAGATTAAAACAATACTAATTTCATGAACTTTAATCATACTTTGACTTAGGAATGGGGTCCATTCCCTTCATGGTATTAGGAAACCCAAAATATTTGGAGAAATTAAAAAATAGAATACTTTTAATCTCATGCAAATGATACTTTATCAACTAATTAGCATTGGGCACTTATGGGTAATATTTCCCTTAGTGTTCAGACCAACATTTTTGGAGAATATTGTAAAAGGACTGCCTCAAGATGATTCTGCTTTATCAGAATATGGGATGATTCTGAAGCCTGGGACAGATAAGTGTAATAAAGATAGCTTAGAAAGTAAAAACTTACTTAGTAAGATTAGGAAATGGGCTTTACAACTGGAAGATATTGTACAGGACAAACAGTTGTTACAAGCAAACAGTTATTATGTAAATAACTGATAAGGAGGAGGATTATTGAGAAGATTTTTCCTGGATGCTTACATATGAGTTAATCCTTGTCAAAGGACAAATATATTAGAAACATTTAAAGTGCATATACCTGACTATTATAATTCCTTTTCAGATATATGTATCTTTTCCTAATTTTTATTTATTTTATTTATTTAATGACATTTGGTAAACAGGTAGGTGGGCTAGTTATCAGACTCTTTTCACTCACAACCAGGACCTGTAAGGAGGAGCAAACAAAACAAGAACAAGAATTAACAAAACATCATCTTCTTTCGGCGGTTCCCATTGGGGGGTCACCACAGCAGATCACCTGTTTCCATTTCTTCCTGTCCTCTGCATCTTGCTCTGTCACACCAACCATCTGCATGTCCTCTCTCACCACATCCATAAACCTTATCTTAGGCCTTCCACTTTTCCTGTTACCTGGTAGCTTCATCCTTAGCATCTTTTTCCCAATATAATCTGCATCCCTCCTCAGCACATGTCCAATCCAACGTAATCTTGCCTCTCTAGCTTTGTCTCCAAATTTCCAACCTGGGCTGACCCTCTAATATACTTAGTCCTAATCCTGTCCACCCTCATCACACCCAGTGCAAATCTTAACATCTTTAACTCTGCCACATCCAGCTCAGACTCCTGCCTTTTTGTCAGTGCCACTGTCTCCAATCCATATAACATAGCTGGTCTCACTACCCTCTTGTAGACCTTCCCTTTCACTCTTACAGGTACTCGTCTGTCACAAATGACTCCTGACACTTTTCTCCACCCACTCCATCCTGCCTGTACTCTCTTCTTCACCTCTCTTCCACACTCACCGTTACCCTGAACTATTGACCCCAAGTATTTAAACTCATCCACCTTCACCACCTCTACTCCTTGCATCCTCCCCACTCCTCTATTCACCCTTATTCACAAACCTATATTTTGCCTTACTCCTGCTGACCTCCATTCCACTGCAGACCTCACCGCTGTCACACTACCCTCGTACATATCCTGTACCACTCTTACATACTTCTCTGACACTCCTAACTTCCTCATACAATACCACAACTCCTCTCTAGGCACCCTGTCATATGTCTACAAAAACACAATGCAACTCCTTCTGACATTCTCTGTACTTCTCCATCAACACTCTCAGAGCAAACATCACATCTGTAGTGCTCTTTCCCAGCATGAAACCATACTGCTGTTCACTAATCATCATGTCCCTTCTTAACCTAGCTTCCACTACTCTTTCCCATAACTTCATGCTGTGACTGATCAATTTAATCCCTCTGCAGTTACTACAGCTCTGCACATCACCCTTATTCTTAAAAATTGGTACCAAAACACTTTTTCTCCATTCCTCAGGCATCCTCTCACTTTCTAAGATTTCATTAAACAATCTGGTTAAAAACTCCACTGCCATTTCACCTAAACACCTCCATGCTTCCATGGGTATGTCATCTGGGCCAACAGCCTTTCCATTCTTCATTCTCTTCATAGCTATCCTTACTTCCTCCTTGCTAATCCATTGTACTTCATGATTCACTATCCCTACATCATCCAACCTTCTCTCCCTCTCATTCTCTTCATTCATCAACCCCTCGAAGTACTCTTTCCATCTCCTCAACACACTCTCCTCACTTGTGAGTATGTTTCCCTCATTATCCTTTATCACCTTTACTTGCTGCACATCTTTCCTAGCTTGGTCCCTCTGTCTAGCCAATCGGTACAGGTCCTTTTCTCCCTCCTTATTGTCCAACCTTTCAGACAACTATTCATATGCCTTATCCTTAGCCTTTGCCACCTCTCTCTTTGCCATGCACCTCATCTCTTTATACTCCTGTCTACTTTCTTCATCTCTCTGACAATCCCACTTCTTCTTTGCCAACCTCTTTGCCTGTATACTCTTCTGTACTTCCTCATTCCACCACCATGTCTCCTTGTCGTCCTTCCTCTGTCCCGATGTGATACCACGCACCTTTCTAGCCATCTCCCTTATTAGCTCTGCTGTAGTTACCCAGCTATTTGGTAACTCTTCACTGCCACCCAGTGCCTGTCTTAACTCATCCCTGAACTCCAGCTCACAATTATCCTTTTTCAATTTACACCATTAGATCCTTGGTGCTGTCCTCACACTCCTCCTCCTCTTTTTGATCACCAACGTCATCCTACAAACCACCATCATATGCTGCCTAACTACACTTTCTCCGGTCACCACTTTACAGTGTCCAATCTCCTTCAAACTGGCCCTCCTTCATAAAATATAATCCACCTGTGTGCATCTTCCTCCACTCTTATATGTCACCCTATGCTCCTCCCTCTTGTTAAAATACGTATTCACCGTAGCCATGTCCATCCTTTTAGCAAAATCCACTACCATCTGACCTTCTGCATTCCTTTGTTTAACACCATACCTACCCATCACTTCCCTATTCCCCTATGTTCCCTTCACCAACATGCCCATTGAAATCTGCTCCAATCACCACTCTCTCACCCTTGGGTACAGTCATCACCACTTCATCCAATTCACTCCAAAATTTTTCTTTCTCATCCATCGCACACCCAACTAGTGGAGCATATGCACTAACAACATTCATCATTACACCATCAATTTCCAGCTTCATAAACATCACTCTGTCCGACACTCTTTTCACCTCCAAAACAGTCTTCACATACTGTTCCTTCAGAATAACCCCTACACCATTTCTCCTCTGATCCACACCATGATAAAACAATTTGGACCCACCTCCGATACACCTAGCCTTACTCCCCTTCCATCTGGTCTCTTGCACACACAATATACCAACCTTCCTTCTGTCCATCATATCAGCTAGCTCTCTCTCTATACCAGTGATACTGCCAACATTCAAAGTTCCGACCCTCACTATCACAGTCCTAGCCTTTCTCCTCTCTTCCTGCCTTCGGCCATGCCTTCCTCCTCTTCTCCTCCTTCGGCCAACAGTAGCTCAATTTCCACCAGCACCCTGTTGGCTAACAGTACTGGTGGTGGTCGTTGTTTACCCGAGCCTCGACTGATCCGGTATGGAAATATTTACTGGTGATTGCATGAAATGATTTGGCAAAGTTTTACACCAGATGGCCTTCCTGACGCAACCCTCCCCATTTATCCGGGCTTGGGACCGGCACAAAGAAATGCACTGGCTTGTGCATCCCTAGTGGCTGGGTTAAGAATTAAGAAAACAAGTAAGATTAAATAGTGAAACACACATTGAAGCAATTCTGAATGGTGACAGAACAACATAGCGCAACAAAATTAATGGTGACTAACAAGGCTGAGTAACATAATTAAGAGTGTTTGTGTGTGAAGAGTGGTGCTAAAATATTGTCCAAATTATAACCAGCAATGATTGCAGGGGTTACATGAGATGTATTTTATATTATTTACATGAGTTTGCATTTTTAGTCCTTAGTTAATTGTGGCTAGAACCTCTCAGTTGTTCAGATTTTGAGAGATGCCTCTAATTTGTTCAGAAATGTTTACTGGGTCCTGACTAAAACTGGAAATTATATTTAGAGTTTCTAAATTAGTAGTTAACTTAAACAAATGTTCCTAATTTGGGCCTTTTTCTATAATTATTTTTGATTTCCTTGTAACACTGGAGGTTAAAATGGAAGGGCAAATGAGGATGAACAAGACTGCAAGAGCCTTAGATCGCTCCCTCACCAAAGAGTGTGTCCTTTGTGTCTGAAGCAATTACAACTGGATTCCTTTTTAAGGTGCTCTTTCATATTGGCCTTGAATTCCAGTAGAGAATTTAATGATCATATTTCTCTGTAGAGGTAGTTTCAGGAGGCTTAGACAATTATTGTAAAAGTTATTTTACCAATGGATGTGCTAGGTATAGGTCTTGTTAGGAGTAGGCCCTCATCCCTGGAGTTCCTGAATGTATAAAATGTGTCCTTAACTAGAAACATGTTATTTTAGAGGAGGAAAGTGGCAAAGGTTTATGACGAATAGGTCCTCTTTTTGTGAGTGATCTTAGAATATTTTGCAATCATTTAGAATTTTTTTTAGGTAAACAGTTGCGTTTCTCTTACATATTATTGAAGATATTATTTGCTAAAATTATGAATGAGTTTTAGTTAACAAAACAAGAACAAAGTTCACAGATTTGTATTTAGTTGGAATGGAATTAGGCTAGCTAGATGATTTTTTTATTAAGTATAATATTGGCTGGAAGTTTAAATGCCCTTTACAGTGATATTGATTAAATTCTTAAAATATATCTGTATCATGCACTTTAGTTTTGGAACTGAAGCCTTGTGTATTATTTTAAATTTTGCCAATAAAATCCATTACACAATCTAAAATATGTAGTGGGTTCTTTTACATTTACCTGACCAAACACCAGCATGGTAGATGAGCTCAGTTTAACATCTCACCAGAAGTGCTGTGTCTCTGAAATGCAGCCATCCTCTAACACCTCACTAAAGTGCCTGGACTGACACACAAATCCATACAGTTGCTAAGGAGATACAACACACAGAGTTCTGATCTTTTCAGCATCTTAGGTGATTTTTCTAATTCAGATTTTTTCAGATATATATCATGAAAAAAAACCTGCGGTGGTGGTGCTGCGGTAGCGTTGTCGCCTCACAGTAAGACACTGTCCGGTTCGATTCTCAGCTAGAGCATCTTCTGCGTGGAAATATGTGTGAATGGGCGAGCCTTCGTTGAAGGTTGTGTGTCAGGGCTGGTAACTCGACACTTAAAAATCAACTACCAATCATTAGCGGACCTGAGTTCCGCTGTGGCGACCCCTAACCGGGAAAAGCCGAAAGACACAAACAATCATGAAAAACAATAAAAACGTATGTGTGCTTATATATATATATATATATATATATATATATATATATATATATATATATATATATATATATATATATATATATATATATATATATATATATATATATATGTGTGTGTGTGTATATATATATATATATATATATATATATATATATATATATATATATATATATATATATATATATATATATATATGTATGTATATGTGTGTATATATATATATATATATATATATATAGTTTCATAGTTTCATAATTTAGTACTAGGCTATCTGCTCTGCCCTGGGGCATTTGTAAGCCTAGCCATAGTGATGTGGCTTTCGCCACCCCATGAAATGGTACAAAAATGCACAGAATTGATTTGGAATACTGTGCCTCTGTCTAGTAGTGACACAGTGAAGGTCCCTTTATATAATAGAATTAGTTTACTGTGCCCCTGTCTAGTAGTGACACAGATGTGACCCCTGGGGTAAACTTACGATCTCCAATCCACTCATCAAGATTTCTCTTGAAGAGAGTTAGTAAGGGGCTTTGCCTAACATGAACTGGGATTCTGTTCCAGAGCATGAGAAGCCTCTGGGTTATGAATCTATCCCTCCAGCATGTCCTATTCATACTTGTGCCGAGGTTTAAGTCTTTAGCTCTCGTGGTTCTGATGGATTTGGATTTTTTGAGGTGGAGCATGTCCATCAGTTCCTGATTGGACATGGCCTTGTACTTCAGGCACAGATCACCTCTGAGCAGGCGGTATGCTACTGAATAGAGCTGGAGTTTCTTTAGTCTGGCAGAATAAGACATATGTTGGAGACCCTTGATGCTCTTGGTGAGGTACTTTTGTGGTCTCTCCAGCTGTTGCAAATGCCGGGTGAGGTACATACCAAATGGGGCATTGTACTCAATCATGGGTCTGATGAGGGAGGAGTATAGGGGTACAATGACATCCTTGAATCTGGATGTGAATCCCTTCATGATAAGGTGTGCCAGGTAGAATGTCTTTCTAACCACTTTGGCAATGTTGGTGTCAAATGAGAGGTCGCTGTCGACTTGGATCCCTAGGTCTCTGATTACTTTTTCCATACTCAGTGGGTTGCTGTCTATGTGATAATTTGTGGGTACTTTGTTTTTCCCAAAGGGGATGACTATACATTTTTTGGCATTTAATTTAAGGCCATGACTCTGGCACCAGTTGTCTGTTTCTGTGTGGCCTTTTGTAGGATGTATGTGTCCACTGGTGTATCGACTATGGCACCTAGTTTGCAGTCATCTGCGAACTTTGTCAGCCACAACCCTCCCATGTTCGCTTTAACATCTGAGAAATAAATGCCAAACAAGAGGGGTCCCAGGACAGATCCCTGTGGGACACCACTTGTGACTGGCTTTGAGTCTGACATTGTTCCAGCGATTTTAACTTTATGGGTTCTGTCCTTTAGCCAGTTTGCAACCCATCTAGTGACATAAGGGTTTACATTTAAGCTGTTGAGCTTATCTATGATGCCTGAGTGGGGTATTGTGTCGAAGGCCTTAGCCAAGTCCAGGTAGGCTGTACGGACTGCTTTGCCCTCACCAATGGCTCTAGTGACTGTTTCGCAAAAGTCAACCAGGTTCAAAAGGCAGGATCTGCCCTTTACAAAGCCGGACTGGGTGGGATCAAGTGCCTGTAGGTCCCCAATGTCTCTGTTTATGAGTTCCATAATGATTCTTTCCATAGCTTTGCAGACCAGGCTGGTTAAGCTTATCGGGCGGTAGTTCCCAGGGTCTGCAGAGGTACCCCATTTGTGGAGTGGGACCACTGCTGCTGTACGCCAGTGTTCAGGTACATATCCTGTAGTAAGGCTAAGGTTAAATAGCATTTTTATGTGTGGGTTTAGCTCCTCTTGGAGTTCACGTAGCACGCAACCCAGGATACCGTCAGGTCCCATTGATGCTGTGTTTTTAGCTTTGCTAAGGGCGGCTCTCACCTGGACATCTGAGATGACAGGGAGATTACATTCAGCTGGGATAAGTATTTCTTCTTTTGGGGTGAGGAGGGAGAAATTTGCACTGAACCTGTCAGCCAGAATGTTGGCAATATCTGTGGGTTCAGTGTATTTTTTGTTGTTGTGAAGAAACTCTGAGCATATCTGAGGGTTTCTGCCCAGGTTTCTAACATAGCTGAAGAAGGCTTTGTGGTTATCTTTAGTGTCCTTAGCGATTTTTCTCTCAAAGTTGGCCTTGGATGTTTTTATGAGAGAACGTAGTTTTCTGCTAGTGTTGATCAGAGATGTCTTCCCTTTATGGGATTTTGCTCTGTCGTGCAGTAGCTTCCTTCTTTTGTTATACAATTTGTAAATGGCTGACGTCCACCAGACAGGACGCTTGCCTTTGGTGGAGAGGGACTTGGATTTATTTGGGATTGCATGATCAATGCATTCTTGGAGATGTCCATAGAAAGCATTTGTGAAGGATTCAGCATTGTGGGATGTGGTATCCACTGGCCCAGTGTGCTTAAAGGATACCATCTCAGTCTTAAGAAGAGTGAAGTCTGCTTTTGAGAAGTTTTTTACTGTGGTCTTTTGTGCTGGGGGTGGAGGTGGGATATGTATATCCAGGGTGATTAGTTTGTGATCAGATCTCACTAGTGAGGGGTATACCTCGTGTGGAGCATTTTGTCCCCATGTTTGTGATGATCAGGTCTAGTATATTATCTCCCCTAGTGGGAGAGGTGACTAGTTGTTCCAGTGCATTTGAATTTATGAATTCCAGGAACCTTTGGGCTAGGGTGTTAGGGCTAGAATAATGTACCCAATCTATGTTAGGGTAGTTGAAGTCTCCCAGTATGATGGTATTTTGTGATACATTCATATCCTCCAATGTCTTCAGGAAGGCTGAGTGGGCTTCCTGAGATTGGGAGGGTGGTCTGTAACATGCTACCAGTTGTATAGCAGTTTTGCCTATGGTTAGTTGCACCTGTATGGTCTCCGATGCTTCATGTGTTGCTACTACCTGGAGGTGTGGGTGTCCTTGATGATTATGGACACTCCCCCTCCCTTTGTGGTTCGGCCCGGGTTTTGGGGCCGAAAAGCATGATATGAGCTATAGCCTGGTAGCACTGGGGTACTCTCAGGAGCCTTGAACCAGGTTTCAGTTACTGCACAGACGTCGATGTTCTCCATACTGAGGAGTGTGAGTGCCTGCATCTTGAGATTTAGACTTCTGGCATTGAGCAGCATTACCATTAGTTTTTTCCATTTTTGTTTTCTAAGGAGGTGGGTTTGTCTTTTGAGCCTTGCTTAAAAAAGGCACTATGGGGGTGGCAAGAGCCTTAGCCAATATCTGGAAGCCCAGTGGTGACAGGTGCAAGCCGTCCCTTGCAAAGCAGCATGGCTTGTCCAACATGTCATCCCAAGCAGACAGACATTGAATCCCCTTAGAATGACACCAGTACTTGAGCCAATTATTAAAGCTGATCATCTTGTCTTTGTATTGTGGCATCATTCTTGGTGAGGGCAAGATGCTGCTCAGGGTCAGGGTCATACCAGCCTGGGCTACATAATCAGAGAGCTCCTCTATGTCTCTTTTCATGTAGTCCAGGGAGGTACATCTCAGGTCATTCATGCCAGCATAGACAATGACGGAGTCATATTTGTACTTGCTTTGGAGTGACCTGAGTGCGTGTGTTATGTGGCGGATCCTAGCTCCCGATAGGCAGCTCACAGTCACCCTCTCCTTGTTCAGCATGGTAAGCGGGACATCAGTGTGTCTGACTATAGAGTCACATATTACTAGTGTATCAGGCATGGTGTTTGGCCTTAAGGGCTGTGATTGATTGACACACTGATTTATTGAAGTATGTGTTGCATGTGTTTTGTTTTGAGATGGTGGATTTTTGGTTGTCTGCTTTGGCAGCCTCTGTTGTTTTGGTAAGTTTTTTATTAGAGCCTCTGAGTATGTCTTTGTGTTTTTATGTGTTTGGTTTGCAGTTGTGGTAGGTCTATGTGGGACTGGGTTTGTTGTGTGTGTGGTTACCATCTCCTCCTGTCTGGTCATGCCAGCCCTGAGTTGAGAGAGTTCAGCCTCCAGTTTGGCTATATAGTTGCATCTCTCACATGTATTTGTGTTTGTTGGGAGGAGGAGAGGGTTGTCTGTGTACATGAGACAATTGTAGCATTGTCTCAAGATACCCAGATTAACCAGCTGAACTGGAGAGGATGCCAGTAATCTACCACTTGACATGCTAGAACAGTATAAGGGAGTGCTGTGCCTTTAAGGGAAGTGGATATTCACAGGGGTGGTAGGTGGATGTAGTGCTTACTTAGTATGAGAGTGCTTACTTAGTAGAGAAGTTTGAGAACAAAAGCTAGGCTTATAATTTAGCGAGTAGTCTGATTATACTAAGAGTAGAGCTTCCTTAAGGGAAAATTTGAAGAGCAGACTTCGCAGAGTCAGAAGAAGTTTAACCTTGTTTAACCAGCACTACGCTATGTGCACAACCGCGCAAAGCTGTGCAAACGCAGATTTTAAACAGGGAACTTCAAAAGAGCTAGAAATGGTCCAAAACAACCAATTACTACAGCTCTTGTGCTGAGGTCACTTCCTACAGGGACAGGTAGGCTGCTCAAGGCACCCCACTCCCACTGGTGAGCAAAGAAACTTCCTTCTATCCAAGTAAGGTAATGGACAACACAGGAACTACACCATAGCCCAGAATACAGCAAAGCCTGTAAACTGGTCTAAACTAGTTGAGGAGAGGCGGGAAAACAAGGTTTATTTTTTTTTTTTTGTTTTAGATGGAAAACACACAGAAAATGTAGTAACAGTAATGAATCAGTTTCACAGGCTAGCACACTTTAACGGGCAGCCTCAACAGTTAAATTAAACAAACAACAAACAAACTTTCGATCAATTTCGACTAAAATGTAACTTTAAGTGCAGATATTAAATAATGCCGCAAACAGCTAAAAAAACAGTTTAAGCTTGTTTAGGGTAAGCTAGAGAAGGTATTTCAAGTAAAAAAACAGCAAAGATACTTAAATCCAGAAAGTAGTCACTTTTCTGAGTTCTCTGTAGCTAGGACCACTCTGCAGGATCACGAGGAGCTTGTCTGAGTAGTATAGCCAGAAAAAAATGTCCAGAGGCGGATTTTAAATAGGGAACTTCAAAAGAGCTAGAAATGGTCCAAAACAACAAATTACTACAGCTCTTGTGCTGAGGTCACTTCCTACAGGGACAGGTAGGCTGCTCAAGGCTCCCCACTCCCACTGGTGAGCAAAGAAACTTCCTTCTATCCAAGTAAGGTAATGGACAACACAGGAACTACACCACAGCCCAGAATACAGCAAAACCTGTAAACTGGTCTAAACTAGTCGAGGAGAGGCGGGAAAACAAGGATTATTTTTTTGTTTTTTTGTTTTTAGATAGAAAACACACAGAAAATGCAAAAACAGTAAAAAATCAGTTTCACAGGCTAGCACACTTTAGTTGGCAGCCTCAACAGTTAAATTAAACAAACAAACAAACTTTCGATCAATTTTGACTAAAATGTAACTTTAAGTGCAGATATAAAATAATGCAGCAAACAGCTAAAAAACAGTTTAAGCTTGTTTAGGGTAAGCTAGAGAAGGTATTTCAAGTAAAAAAACAGCAAAGATACTTAAATCCAGAAAGTAGTCACTTTTCTGAGTTCTCTGTAGCTAGGACCACTCTGCAGGACCACGAGGAGCTTGTCTGAGTAGTATAGCCAGAAAAAATGCCCAGAGGCAGATTTTAAACAGGGAACTTCAAAAGAGCTAGAAATGGTCCAAAACAACCAATTACTACAGCTCTTGTGCTGAGGTCACTTCCTACAGGGACAGGTAGGCTGCTCAAGGCTCCCCACTCTCAGTGGTAAGCAAATAAACTTCCTTCTATCCAAGTAAGGTAATGGACAACACAGGAACTACACCAAAGCCCAGAATACAGCAAAGCCTGTAAACTGGTCTAAACTGGTCGAGGAGAGGCGGGAAAACAAGGATTATTTTTTTTGTTTTTTTGTTTTTAGATAGAAAATACACAGAAAATGCAGAAACAGTAATAAATCCGTTACACAGGCTAGCACACTTTAGTGGGCACCCTCAACAGTTAAATTAAACAAACAAACTTTCGATCACTTTCGACTAAAATGTAACTTTAAGTGCAGATATAAAATAATGCAGCAAACAGCTAAAAAAACAGTTTAAGCTTGTTTAGGGTAAGCTAGAGAAGGTATTTTAAGTAAAAAAACAGCAAAGATACTTAAATCCAGAAAGTAGATATATAGCTATATATATAGATATAGATGCATAGATATCTATGTTTATATTTAGCTATCTATGTATGTGTGCATGTGTATGTGTGCGCATGTAATTAAATAATATATAGATGAGTGATATATACACATAGGCATATTACTCTTTGTGCTACGTGTATACATTACATTTCACTAACTTGAATAATAGCCAAAATGCTGAAAACATTACAAATTGCATGTTCAAAGGAAACACTGACATTTTGAAAATGATTGCAACAGAATTTGTGAAACAATGAATACTTCCACATTTGTCATCATCATGCTGGAGTCCTTTGATGTGGCTTTCTTAATGCTTGTGTTCATAGAACTACAATGAATTGCTTCCTGTACCTATCACACCATGCTGTAACGCATCATTTATTGTCACAATACAAGGGAAACAGTTTAATAAAGTGCCAACGAAGTTAAGCATCTGCAATACAGAAAAGTATTAAAGTAATGTTTCATGACAGCTGGTGAACTAGAGAAACACTGATAAGACATTACTGTGAGTCAGCAATGAAAAGAAGTTCCTGACACAGAAAGATTGTTTCTTGAGGCTTGCCGTGTATATATTCTGGAAGTACACTGTAATGGTCTGAATGTATTATATACTCCAGGTTAACAGAAAATGCTGGCAAATCCTTTAGCTATTGCAGCATAGAATCTGGCAGCATACTTGATTATTAGAAGTCCAGCAGTGTAGACTATAATTGTACCAGAAAAATTTATTAGTAGCATGTTGTCCTGTACTGACTATCCAGCTGGTATTTCAATAAAAATTCTGTCTGCTTGCATCGAGGTTCATATTTTGTGAATCAGGTATGACTTGGGGACTACTTCTCTTGTTCATTATGTCCTAAATGATGGGAAACCTGGCACCTCTTCTGTTAAAGTGATGACTTCTTAAACTACACCAAGAACTGCTCTGCTTCAGGCCCTTCAACATAACCACAGTGACGACAGGACACATGGCTTACTTTCAATTACCACTTCATATATTGCTGGCAGCCCCGTCCCCCATTCACATTTTATTTGTACAACTTTTTGGAATGATATGCAACATTTAACATTTCAGAAATTCACTAATTCATACTCGTAGCATATTTCTTAGAAAAATAAAATTGTTATACTTCCTTTTTGCATACAATATGTACATTAAAGTACTTCAAACCTGAATCAGATTGCAAAATATCATTAAACTGTTTACTGGTGACAAAACTGCTACATTTGCTTTTGTGTTAGTTTTGTGCTTCCTTAGTGCCTGCAGCCATTCTTTCCACTTGGGGAGGTAAACAGGCCAACCCCCTTCCCTCTTTTTATGCTTCATTTTTGAGTGTTTTGATATTTATGATAACACTTAAGAAATAAACATCTACATTAGAGTAACTAGTATTTTTCGATGCCTGAGACTGCTTTTAAAAGGTGTACTTCTTATAGTTTCTGCACACTACTCTAAAAGTTGACACCACAGTATAGCTTTCCACACTGCAATTCTGAACTGCCTAGAGCTTATGTAAATTCTGTGCCTCTGATGGTAAATAATACATATTAAAACTGACTGTTTACTGCATTCTTAAAATATCTGGGAATATGTCACAGGTTTACCCTATACTTGAGAGCCAAGTTCTGTGCTATCTGCTTAATAAATTTTTACATTCAGGGATTATTTTTTTTCTGGATCAGTCTTAGATAACAGCTTAAAAATATCTATTACAAAATAGCTGTAAGACTTGTCTATTGCAGTTTATGTGTTATTTCATATAAAATTAAATAGTCTATAAAATATGCACATACAGTGATAAAATGATTGCAGTTACTGAAAGCAAAATCTTCCCTGGGATTCAGTAAACTCCGTGTAGGCTGTGCCCGAAGCCTAAAGGCAGTTTATATGTTTATGTGGCAGTGCGAGGCAAGCAGTAGCTCACAATGCATATTAATTGCAAGTGACACATCCAAGCTAGGTTTCATGGCTGGCAACAGTGTTGCCGGCCAGGAAACCACTTAAACGAATGCAGATACCAATTCTGTGTAAAGCAGAGCACCTACGGTCAGTGGATTTGAGCTGAATGCCACAACAACCACCAAGACTTCACAGACAGCTGTCAATCTGTTAGTTCAACACATCTGCACAAAGGCCAACATAATGAGGGGACAAATAACCAGAAATAGAGACATATGGAACATAGCTGTTGCATAGAAACATGTTAGAATGAAGCTCTCTGAACATCTTAGAACAAGAAGTCTGGAAAAAGCCATAAATAATGGGTGGGCAAACGGCCAAAACTAGTGACAAATTTTTAATAATTGTCTTCCAAGCTTAGAAAGCTGAAGGAATAATAGGTTGTACAGTACTATGAACTTTCTGTACAGCATGAAGTTTGAAACTCAAATGTCTGTCATCAGTTGGTGACTTCAATCTGCAATGACATGCCAATGATTTGCCAGAAACTAATACATTATAAGGAAAAGATCAAAAATATGACATAAAAAGAGGACATTCTGCATAAATCAGGGCACTTGAGAGGTATGACCTCAAATGTATGTAACACTGACTCACATCAGTCCGGAGATCATCCTAGTGATGTGGCAGACAGCCACAAATTTGATAAGGAAAACATCTGGACATCCTGGAACTATCTAGACAGTTGAGAGGTATGAATGTGAAGTATATGGTCCTAAGACAGTACAGGACAGTGTACTTACAGTGCAGAGTATTGTGATATCCCCATTCCTGGCATTGTGCACTGAAGCTGTGTAAATGAGCTGTAATGGGACATGGATTGCCATGTAAAATGAACACTTAGGGGAAGTGTGTGTATTGAATAGGAACACACACATAAATTGTAGAAATGAACACAGGGAAAGAGGACAGGTGAAACTACCTAATGTACAGCAGAATAGGGCATGTCAATGGAAGATGGTTGTAGCAGCAACACCAATCACATATCTAAATAGTACAGTAGATATTATACAATGAGCATGTGTTTTATGTATCTGTTATACAAGGTGACATAACAATGGGGAGGATATCAGTGTGAGATAAGCATCCTTACATGAATAATGCAGAGGACATCTATCAGGGATCTGACATACAATTGGGGTAGGGTGCATATTATGAAGCTGTGCAAATTGTTATTCCTGAATATGAGTGTATGCTCAGCAGAGGTCTCCAGCAAGGTGGGCACAGGTAAAGGGTCGTGGAAAACATTATAAGAACCAGCCACAATCATGGACAATATCAGAATAATGCCACCACTAATCCCAGGTGTCTGACATAACATAAGCAATTTACAGTGTTAAGAGATGAGTCTGCACACACTCACTTGAACAACTATTATGATACAGCTACAGCCACACTCTATGAGGGTAACCCCTCACACTGTTCTGGAACTGTGACATCTGCCGGAGGTGTTAGGAGAGACACTGCTATACCTGTATGTGATGTATATGGCAATAGAAGCTAGTTGCCTTGTGTGAATGGTGTGTGTGTGTGTGTGTGTGTGTGTGTGTGTGTGTGTGTGTGTGTGTGTGTGTGTGTGTGTATATATATATATATATATATATATATATATATATATATATATATATATAATCCCCTAAGGAACTTTTCACTGAACCACAAACAGCCGGGCATACTTCCACAAAAGTGCTTTTTACCAAAAAAGCACTTTCGCGGAAGTATGCTTGCAGCTAGAGTGAGTTGTGGGGGAAATGACTGTTGCGGAGATCATACTATGGTGTGGATAAGGAAATATGCCCTTTTCCTCACTGTAGTGCAATCTTGGAGTGAGAATATTAAAGTGGGGGGGTGCAGGGTGGCTTGCCACGCTGCATAAAAGTAGATTTATTGTTTTTTTTTTTTAACGCACTTTAACGAAAGGGCTTTTTCAGTGAAAGTGCTTTCGTTAAAGTATGTTCGGTGATTGTGGATTCGGACTATTGACCTTTCGTTCAATAGTCCTAGATCCATATATATATATATATATATATATATATATATATATATATATATATATATATATATATATGTGTGTGTGTGTGTGTGACATAATCCACACTGTCACGAATGATATACATACTATTAATTGTGTAAGTACTGTGTGCATAAGCAGAACAGGTATCACACATGCATCTGGTGTAACAACTTGATTGGTATTCTGCACCTTCAGAGAGTCATGTATATTCCATACAAAGAATACCTAGGTGTGGCCAATAAGCTGTATAATAGTGGACTGTGACAAAGGTGATATACTTCGATTACACATCACTGGAAGATGTGTCGGGAGGTATATGATGAAGGGTGCATTGTACACAGTTATTGGTGTGATGAAGACTGGGAACCATGAAGATATTATGGCATGTGATGTGGCTGTCCTTCACATACCCAGTGCTTGTATTACATTCAAGGGAGTTGTCAGTGCTGTGACCACATGCTGGTGGATATACCACTTACAATCTACCCCAGAACATGGGTCGCATACCTATTGGTCTGATTATAGGGTGTGATGTCTACATTATACTTGGGTGGTGTGTTTGTTTCTTGAATTAACAAATTCCCCCATGTGTCTTGTCAATATAGGTGTTGCCATGCCTGTGGCAGCAATGCTTGTTATGTGTTGTTACTATCTGTATTATAGTAATATCACAGTTGGAGTCAATGATTGCCCACATTCTGTAGTCCTTCAGGCAGCTGTATGGACGGGTCTATATCACAAAATCGAACTTCCAAAATTTCGAACACCGTAAGTTCGAACTTGGAAGATCGAATTCAGATAACACTGAAACTTCAAAACAGCAAATTTTTTTTCCAGGGAAAAAAAATTGCTGTTCCGAAAAACACACACACAACACAATCACACCAAACAATTTCAAAACCTACACTAAACCTAACATGCACCACTATCTATGCACTATCCTTAACCCAGCCCTAACCCTAAAGTCCGTCACTACCGCACACTTATCTGACTCGCACCCTAAAGTCCGTCACTACCCATTCATACACTTACCTTGACCCGGTCCGAAAATGCCAAAGCCGCAGAAACGGCCAACCAAATTCTTTCCCTGGGAAAGAATTCGGGTTTCCATGCCTTTGACATTCTCACCTTTCGAACTACCAAGTTTGGCCTTCGGGTATTCGGCGTTCTTAACGTTCAATTTCGAGATAGGAACCCATATGGACACAGCATGTGTATGTCACCTGTGATGTCCATCACTTAATTAATGGACAGGAAAGGGCCTATCAGACAGTCCTGATGTATGGACCTGATCACTGGACCTAAGATATAGGTAAGTTACTTGTTTTTTTTTATTATACTATTTACTGCACTTTTTATTGTATTTTGCTTATTTAATACTCTATTTTAATACTGTAACCTAAACTACACTGTTGTACTGCATTTGTCTGATATACTGTGCCTGTTAAATTGTATTCTGTTACTATTTTCCCTTTTTGCAAAGCTTTTTTTGCTATTTTCAGTGTTTGGAAAGTAATTGTTGCTACTTTTCACTGTTTGCAAAACATCTATTTGGTTTGTTTTGTTTTCTAGCCAGGCAGTGTTTTAAATAACTTATTTGTTAGCTGTTTAAAACATTCTTTAGTGTTTCCTTGCTATTTTTCTGCTGTTGAAAACATTTTTAGTGTCTCATTGCTGTTTTTCTTCTGTTTAAAATATTTTTTAGTGTTTCTCACCTAAGTCAGTGTAGCTAGTAGCTGTAGCATAGTCCAGATATAGGCTTGCTGCATCTAAGTCTGTAGTGTTTGATGTATTCTTAGCACATTTTCCAAGCCATCTTTGATTGGAAGGGGCCCTTCTGCACCCTTGTGAGGGAATGTGCTTACTGAAACCTGTCTTGTGAAGGATGATTTGTACTGGGCTTGGAGTAAGCGCTATCATTGGTTCCTTTGAGTTTCTAAATTTTTTGAAGTTTTTAGCTTCTGTATTTAAGCCCTGTGTCTGAGTGGGTTTCTGCTCATTTGCTCATCATGCAGCACTGTGCACTGCTGTACAATTGTGAGCCATAGCCGGACAGATAATTTCAACAGTTTTTCCCTTAGATATAGCTGTATTTCACTAGTATAGTGCTCATCTTTAGCACATTTCTGGTCTAAGAAGTATTGCTAGTGAGCTGTAATCTATTAAATGACCAGCCAAAAACCCTGTCAATAATACCCAACTATAGTGCACTTCCTAGATCAGTCCTGAAAGCATCCATTTGTGAAAACAGTTCTTCAAACCTAGGATTATCGACAGTTGGACTACCCTTGTTTTTCCAGCCAGCCTTGTTGACTTTGGTCTTTTGAGGTAGTGTAGCAACTGCCTCATGTACACTGGCATCCCTGTACTAATAACTCACTCTAGTACAGGGTGCAAGAACTGTATCTACACCAAGAATATTAAATCCCTACTCTCTCACACTCAAAACAGGAACACTGAAGATGTTGTCAACTCATCCACCACTACTCATACACAGTACGCACCCAGCACACAAATCAACATACACAGAGGTTCTCTCAAAAAACTTACTGAAACACCAGAGACCTCCAAAACAAAAGACTGCTACAACTAGCGCAGTTAGCATCCAAGACACATAGCAACACCTGTGTCTCACCTACCAAGACTTTAAGGCTTAACACTTAAAAAACAAATTTTCTTGACATGTGAGACTCCATAGTGAGACACAAGGATGTCCCACTCACCAAGATAGATAAGGAGAAAGTCATGGTCAGCTGCCTGTCGGGTTCCAGGATTTGTCAGATCATGCATACACTCTGGTCTCTCAGCAACAAATACCATTCTGACGCTATCATAGCTCATGTTGGAGTGAACTTCCTGAGATGTACCTCACTTGACTATATGAAGAGATACAAGATTAACCTCTATGAGTATGTGCCCCAGTTAGGTAGGTATATCTCTACCCTTCAGCAGCTTATTACCCTCACCTAGAAAGATCACAGAATAAACAAAGAAATTATAGATTTCAATAATTGGCTTTGTTTTTGATGTCATTCAAATGGGATCCAGTTTCTGTCAGCCAGGGATCACATTATCAACAAATCTCTCTGCTTTACCAGAGACAGTTTACACTTGGCAACAGTAGGCTTCCAGCTGCTGGCAAAGGCTCTTGCCTCCTCCATAGTGCCTTTTTAGGCAAGGTCTCAAAAACAAAATTGCCAATGTGAAAATTGTCAACCATAACAAAATAAGGGTTATGCTGTTAAATGCTAGGTGCTTAAACAAAAAAACTGCACACCCCAGAAGCATTTCTATCACTGGATGAAGTATATGTCTGTGCAGCCACAGAAACCTGGTTCAAGACCTCAGGGAGTACCACATTCTTGCAAGGCTACAATGCCTTTCACACCTTCAGACCACAAAATGAACATGTGAAAACCAAACAAGGTGGTGTTTATATCTTTATCAGGAATAAATTATTCTCCTGACTAGTTAGATTGGACAACTCCATGGACTAACTCCAAGTTCAGATTACTCCCCTTTCAAGTCATATCTAGTTATAGATCCCCCTCCATGGATCATGATGTACACCAGGCCTACTTGATCAAACAAGAGTCAATCCAAATATTATCCCACCATCAACTGAGAAACCTACTCTAGCCCTAACTCACTAGCACAAAAGATCATTGACATTGTTAACTCAAACTCCCTGAACAAATTGTTCAAACCCCAACAAGAGGAACATACATATAATATCTGCTCCTCACTAACAGGACAAACAGATGCACTACCACAACTGTTGGACACTCATTAGTCAAATCAGACCACAAATCTGTTGCCTTTGAACTGGCACTAACACCAGAACTTACAAAGGGTGAAGACAGACTAAAAAACTTCAAACAAGCAAACTCTACCCTCCTAGTGGAAGGTATAAATGCCTTCCAAGCTCCATCCCCAGCAGGAAGTGGTAACTACACCAAAGCCTGCAATAAAACCCTGTACAATCACTTGTATAAGCATATAGACTCGGCTGTTCCAGAGAGAATTAAAGACAGAGCCTCAAGTTAAAACAAGCTATCCTGTTGGACATCCAGCATCAACAAACTACAGCAAACACAAAAATTTGCTGTCTAAGAAAACTAAGGCAAGGCCTCAGCAATGGCAAAGCACCCTACTCAGCCTCAACAGGTAAATAAGACAACATATCAAATCCTTTAAGGGTAATTTTGAGAAAAATTTAGAAGTCACAACCAAAGATAACTATAAGGCCTTTTACAGCTACATACTTAGCCTAAACATTAGGCCCCAAGCATGTGCCAAACTAGTGACTAACAGTATCACACACAATGATGCCACAGTGAGAGTAAACTTGCTAGCAGACAGATTTGATGAACATTTCATTACATTATCAACTCCAAACTTATCACATACCTTGCCTCCAACTTCCCCCCACCCTACATATCCAAAGAGTAGGTCATTAAAGCTTTGTCTAAGGTAAAAAACACAGCCTCTATGGGAGCAGATGACATCCTGGGCTGTCTTCTAAACAATCTTAAACATGAACTAGCATCATTATTAAGTGCCCTATTCAATCACAGCCTAACTACAGGCTATTTTCCTATGGGATGGAGAACAGCAGCATTTATTCCACTTGACAAAGGTTATCAACAGATTCAGGAAAGTATAGACTCAATAGCCTGTCCAGCCTCATCTGTAAAGTCATGGAATGTATCATCATGAACTTCACAAATATGGACATAGGAGACCTCCAAACCCTGGATCTGACTCAATTTGACTTAATCAAGGGGAGATCCTGCCTGTTAAACCTGGTGAATTTCTTTGAAAATGTGAACAGGACCATTGACGAGGGCAAATCTGTACATACAGCATACCTCAGCTTGGAAAGGAATTTGACACAATCCCACACTCAGGCATTACTGATAAACCTAGCAAATGGATGTAAATCCCCTTGTTGTAAGATGGGCTGCCAACTGCCTCACAAACCGGTCACACACTATCAAAGTGGGTGATTCCACATCAGCCAGCAGACCTGTCACCATCAGCATGCCACAAGGGTCAGTGCTGGGTCCTCTCCTGTTTGGTATACACTTCTCAGAAGTGCAAGCTGAAACTAAGGGGCTGTGGCTGACCAAGTTTGAGAATGACTGCGAACTGGGTGCAATTATTCAATCCCCAAATGATGTCAGTATACTTCAGGAGTCTGTTATGCAGACCAATGACTGGTGTCTTAGTTATGGTCTCAGACTGAATGCAAAAAAATGCATCATCATTCCCTTGAATAAAAACAATGTCCCTTTACACTATCAAATTAGCAACAATACCCTATGTACCTGTGAAGTGGTAAGAGATGTGGCATCACAAGTAATCTGCAACCTTAACTTTGACCACCATGTGTCTACTGTAGTAAGGAAGGCTCTCTATGAAGCACACTTGATTTAGAAAAGGCATCGCCTCTAGAGAAAAGGAGGTTATAACCCCTCTGTAATCATCACTAATCAGGCCCATAATTGAGTATAATGCCCCTTTTGGCATGTACCATACAAAGCACCTGCATCAAGTTCTAACAAAGAAGGTTAAAGGACTCCAGCATGTGCCTTACATAGACTGACTAAAGTCCCTGTCACTATACTCAGCATGTTATAAACTTCTTAGTAGAGACTTATGCCTGGCTTACAGAGGAATCTCTGACCCAAACCTAATGAATTTGACGCACATCCATAAAACAAACGGGACTAGAGCTACCGCTTTCAGGGACCTAAATATGGCTTTTTAATTTCTCCAAATCTTTTGGGTTTCTAATACTATGATGGGAATGAACCCCATTCCTAAGTCAAAGTATGATTAAAGTTCATGAAATTAAGTATTGTTGCAATCTTTGATGCCAACCAGAAGTGCTCTTTGCAGCACTCTCAATGTACCCAGCAATGTCTCCTTCTCCAATTCGTACGGGGTTACATGGATTGGTAACATATCTAAATACGATTGTAGGTTATTTTTATAAGACCTGTTGCTCCTACTATTATTGGAACTGTCTGGGTATCTTTCTTTCACATTGCTCTCATTTCTGCCTGCAGATCCTGATATTTTATGACTTTGTGTTTCTTTGTAGGCAAGACATTGTAATCACTGGGTGTGGTGATTTCAATAATCTATGCTACTTTTGTCTTTTTTTCTTGGACCACTGTATCCAATTTTCTACCGTCCATCTTTTGAACTGTTGGCAATGGGTGATCCTATGTGGATCATGTTTCCAGTGTTTTTCAGCTACTTCAATACCATAATGTTTGCACAATCCCCAGTGCAACAATCTTGCCACATTATTATGCCTTTCAGTATACAGTCCTTCTGCCATTAGTATGGCCTGTGACTTAAATAGGATGTGCTGGAAGGACAGATTTGTCTTCCAATGACTGCCACATCTTTGGAATAGGCTATCAGTTCATGTGAAGCAGAGCACCGCTATGACACTGTTTAAAAGGACACTGTAACTATGTTCAAGAAAAAAGTTCACAGTAGTAGAAACGCTTAATTTATTAAACCAGATAATTATCTGGTTTAATAAATTAAGTGTTTCTACTACTGTTTAAAGGGAACCTGAATGAGTGGTTGGGACACAGTAAATTCTTACTATGGATAGCATCCACAACCCTTCTGCACATGGGCAGTCATTACTAAATACAGTCCTGGATATTGATTAGACCATCTGTGGTATTACATTGGGATTAAATGGCTAGGCTTGAAATTACCTCTGGGTCGGTAGCCTTATAACCTCCTATGATTTTACAATCTTATATGCAGATCTTAAGACTGTATGACAGCACTGAAGTCAAACCTCATCAGAACAGTAATAGGGTATAATACTTTCTTTGGCATGTACCTCACTAGACACATGTAACAGGTGGAGAGACCACAGGGCTTTCTCAGCAAGATAACACAGGGCCTGTAAATTATGACATGAAGCATGTGGATAGAGTTAAAGCCATGTCACTGTAGTCTGTTTGGCATAGGATGAGGTGGTGTCTGCCTGGCCTCCAGGCCAGTGTCTGACCCTGACCTGGTGGGAGTACTGCATATCCAAAAATCTGATATAATTGATGACATCAGCAGTGTCTGTTGAGGAGAATATGCTAGTAACAGTGTCCCACAGCTGGTGTAAAAGGCTCTCTGCAATGTCAAGTCAAAGCTCATACACCCACACAGCCCTCATACATATAATTAATATCAGCTCCACTATCTCAACTGTTATAAGTGAGAGTGACTATAATGGAAAGTGGAACAACAGCAAAAGTATATGGAATATCTTGTATTTGACCCCAGGACCTTGTGTATGGCAGTTGTATTCTTACACCTGTTCCCACAAGAAGGTTGAAATAACACTTGTCTATCTTTCTGCTCAATGCTATAGATTGCAATGTCCCAACAGTGAAAAAAAGGTTGCACACACTGTATTAAAACCCAGGACCATCTGTACTCCAGCCCTACATGTACACCTGCTGCCACAGGGCTAGTTACATGACATTCCCTATTTTACCAATATTCTTAAGTTCTCGCTGTTAACTGCCACGTAGCACCACTTTGGGGTTTGTGCAGTGCCCAATAGCATTAATTGAATGTATCTGGTTTCTATTTTTAGCTGTCTGGGTCCTATCTGCTTCCTGGGGGGGCTGGTCCATTTGTCCAGTTTGCACACTGCTGTGCTTCATGCTAATGAGATAAGCACAGGCCAACCCAGCATTCATTTCTTCCATTCGCATGATTGGGCTAAGCACAGCACCTTGCAAACAGTGCCCCCCCTCCCCAAAAAAGAAGACAAACAAAGACAGAACAGGAGAAACAAAGGGGGCAAGTAGTTAAAATGACATATGTACAAGAAAATGACTCACATCAGATATGTCGACATAGATCTGGATTTGAACTCTCACTGCAAGGTACCTTTAGAACACAGTACGGGTGCCTTATCCCTATTTGCCACAAAAACAGTTTTGCAGCAAATAATTCAATATGCACACAACTAACTTGCAACAGCATCTACAGTGATATCAAACCATACAGGTGTTATTTCTACATTTATTATTTGTGGATGTAGTGCACCTAGTGATCACACAACCTGTCATGATTATTGCTTGCAAATATACAGATCTTTTTTTACATTTCCATGTTTGATGGCCATTCTTCATTTAGCTGACCATTAATCTGAGACATGCAGTGTGTAAGCCATTATATATCATTAGCCTTAAAATGTTTGAGGATATTAAGCTGAAAAAAATATCATATGCAGTTGCCAACAAATGAAGGGCAGGTTGGATGTTAAGGAATAGCCTGTGAATTGTGTGCTGCTAACTTACATTTCCAAACTTACATCTAATTCTTTGTAGATCTTCCTGACACACCCAGTGAAAGTAAGGCAGCCTACATTGCTGTTGTGTTTTCCTTCACCTAACCACTAATCATTCACAGTTGCAATCCATTAAAACCAAACACTGAGGGAGTGCCTGCACTATTTTTACATCTCCTACACAGATCCAAGCATTTGGGATTCAGCAATTCTAATAAGTTCACACATCATTTGCATATTCATCAGGCTAACAGCCCTGCATCTACACCATATAAAAAGGCAACTGTGTAGCTAGGCATACTGATAATGAGGAGACTTGTTTATACTGGGAAGACTGCACATGTGCTATCTCTTCAGGATGTATCTGTTTATAGGAGCACTGGTCTTCAGAAAGTATACTTCCCTTTTGTCAGCTACATACTGCATATGCTGGAATGAATTTATGAAAAATCTGAAGTAAAGGCGTTTACACTTTTATCTGTATGCATTAGTTAGAAGTGTACTGATGGCATGGGCATGTTTCTCAAGCAATTTCAGAGGTATACATGATTGCCAATACATAAAAATGAAATGTTGTGTGATAAATATGTACAGATATTTCAGGGAAAGTTCCTTTGATAGCACTTTTTGAATTTCAAAGATGATTTTTAGCAAAATGTGTCATTTTCCTGTTCTTTTTTTTTTTTGGGGGGGGGGGCAAAGTTGAATTGCTGAAATGGCACAAACAAGGATAGACTGTTCTTTTGTTGGGGGGAGCAAAGGTGAGTTACTGTTATGGAACAAACAATTATATGTTTCTCTTGTTATTGTCCTTGTTTTGCATCCTGCCTGTTATTCATATTTCACATATGTAGACTGTTGTATCTTCTCAAGGGGGTAATACTGAGTATCTATCTTTTCTGTTTTATCTGGAAACAGTTTGTAGTTATGTGATACTTATGTATATTATCCTTCTGCTGTCTTTTAGGACACCTAGGAGTATGCCACCCAGGCATGTCAATTCTTGGAGACCACCCTTCACAGATGTTGAGAACCAAGTGATAGTGGATGACTTTAGGCAACATAGTACTTTTCAGCTGGAAAGGGGGAGGGGTGATATGACAGATAAGATGCAAATATAAAAAAGATAATTGATGACCTGAATGCTATAGGTGGCCACAGCAGAACATATGAGCAGGAGTGACACAGAGGCACTGACATGATCATATCTGCATGGGGGAGAGTAGCTGCAGTGGTCTGTAACCAGCTGTTTACCAGTGGAGGGCCTCTTAGGGAACCACCGCTAATAGCCAATGAAGAGTTCCTGGCCAATATCAGGGATCCAGACAGCTCCCAGGACAGTGCAGTACAGTATGTGCTGGATGTCTTAGCAACAGTTTCAAAGACAGCAAACATGTCCCAGGAGGAGCTTCCAGGTATGCTTTGGTATTTCAACACTTGAATACTATTTTATAGTAAAACAATTGAAATCAATAAGTTACTTCTGTGTTGCAAGTAATTTTTTAGGGAGGGAGGGGTGAGGATTGGTACAGTTATTAGCTTAGGTTGGAGTTGCCAGACACATTCTTATTAAAGGTATAGTTAATGGACATGCAAGGGGGCAAAATTATTACCTCCTATGTTACTGTTAATTGTGATGATTCTGAAGAAGTATGTATGATAACAGACAAAAGTGTTCAATCCTATTTTACTGTGTTTATTTGCTTTAATAGTTGTTAGTTTTTTTTTTTACTTGGGTTTGCGTCAGTTTCCTACATTTCTGCCATTTTTTGGTTAATTGTGATGATGTCCATACCTCTTGCTTAACTTCTTCCAGGATCATTTGGTTTGCAAATGAGTATCTCATCTACAGATGGTAAGCCAAACATTTTTATGTCAGTACTAATGAGCAATTTCAATAAATATTTTAGTGGTTGCTGTTGATGTCAGGCCTGTTATGTGTATTGCTGTACTGCCTGTAATAGTGACAACACTGTTAGTTTCTTAGCATATATTGGACTATAGTAGTGTAGGTATTAATTTTCCTTGTGTTTGTTGCTTTTTATCACAAGTAATCATGACAATGGGAGGGTGGACCCTCTGCCACCTGATGTCAGTGTATCAGCAGACTCTGTTGATGATGGTGGCCAAATTGAGTCACAGTCAGGGGGTGAAGAGATTGAATATGACACTGATGTTAACATATAGCCATCCCCTGCAATCCCATTGGACACAGCCAGTAGGCCTATGCCTACCCATTACAGTGAGCCCTCAAATATTGGACAAGTGGAGGGCGAGGCTGTGATCAGGTAAGTGCGGTTACTGCGGCTTTAGTACCTGTTGACTCTGGCCATAGCTAAAATGTGGGTGAGGTGCCATGCAGGAGGGTAGATAGAGGTACTCAGGTGGGAGTTGGCCTGCTTTCTCTCCTCCACCTGGTGCAGGTGTTTATTCCCGTACCACTCAATATATGTTTAGGGTAATCAAGCAGCACAGGCACATTTCCATAGGTGCTCCAGACAAATGCTCAGTGTTGTAGATATGGCACAGTCTGACATGCATGACTGCCTCCATTGTCTTACCAATTCACTGGCTTGGATGAATGATATGTTGGAAGGAGGGGTGTCTGTGATGAACCACAGGGATGTCTGTCATGGAATGAGCATTATCTGTGATAGAACATCTGTTGTGAGGGGAACGGCATCCTCATGGCTGTAGGTCAGCCACATCATCTGCTGACAGCCAAAGTGACTGTGCCTGATCACACTACCAGAGTGGCAGTACTTCAACTGCAGTGAGAGTGCTGTCCAAACCCAGATGTGGCAGGCCATGGGGTCATGGGCCTGGCCATCCATATGAAGGCATCCCACAGATATCAGACACATTCAGGTAGTAGACATGCATTTGACTGTAGGTGTGAATGTACCAGTGCAACTCCTGGCATTGCCAGTTCCACATGGTCAGGGACAACAGTGATGAACTGCAACCTCTACCATGCATGCCTCACACCTGTCTGACATATCAAGATGTAGAGCCAGCACAGAGCTTACCTGTGTTCATGCACACAGTCACACACCAATTTCACCTTGAGGACCTCTACAGACGCACACACACACACACACACACACACACACACACACACACACACACACACACACACACACACACACACACACACACACCAGATACTCATTTGGACTCACTGGCCATTTGTTGGCTTATCCAAATGTCTGCCTGCTTATCTTTCTTACTCACACACACTCACTGACCTTTTGTGTCAGCCAAGGCTTTCTGCCATCTCCACACACAACAACCTGTGTAAGTGACAATAACTGTGCCATAGCTCTGTTTTGTTTTCTATATTTTGGATTTAGTAATACATATTTGTACCTTGGCTCTGGAAAGTTAGACAGTTGATAGCATCAGAATTTCCCAACTTTATAGTGACTGCTTATTGAAGGTTTTGAAGTCAGAAACTGCAGTCTGTATCATTACTTTCTAACTTCTCTCTTTAATGATTTCCAGTACAAACATATGGTGCTAAACTGAGGGCATACAATGATAATCTATACATTTGAGAGGTATGACTGTGTGAATCTTTGATGGCTGAGGCCTAGTACTTACTAATGGACACATATAAGTCAAATAAGTATCTGCTGTGACATGTTAATGTAATTTCTGTACAAATCTCCCACCTTTTACTTGCTTACTGGAACAAGTAATGAAATACAAGGATATGACACCCATTCATATTATAAACAATACCCTCCAGGTTCAGGACTTGGCTTGTAAATACAGCAGTGGCTACAGTTTTAGTTCAGGGTTGACACTATCTGATGTAAGCAGTACACAACCAATACAGGGGGAGGTAAAGGTTGTGTGAGTTGCCTGGCATCAGTGTTATTATATGTATGTGAGTATGTGGGAGGTTTTAGACCCCTAGGTGGTGAGTGTGTTATGCTTTGTCTCTTAGCCAGTGCAAGGGCATGATGAGCATGCCTACATCTGCCTACACCCACAGCAGCTGGTGGTTCCCCCTCGGACTCCTCATCTGCCTGTGGCTGTGGTGACCTTGGCATTGGTGGTGGGATGTGTGCTATTTCCCCTTGCTGATCCTGCTGAAGCTGCTTCCTCAAGATGATGTTGTGAAGCATGGTACATACTGTATTTCTGTGCATGTCCATGGACTGTATTGCAGGGCTCCTCTAGATGTATCTATGTACATGATGAGCATGTATGATGTAGATATCCAGCAAGCACACTACCCTGGATTGGATACTAGTCAGTAAGAGCCCCCAGTCAAATATAACAGGCTGCTTAACATTCCTACTGAAAAAATACCTATACCAAGCTAAACATCAGATATGTAAAAAAATAAACTTTAACCCACTCACATTCATCTCCTCCCTCAAAGAATGTAAATGGCATCCTAGTACCTCAGTCTTGATGACACAGTTGCATTTTTTAATACTACCTTCCTGAGCATCCTTAATTACCATGCCCCCATAAGACTTTCCAGAATCAAAGCACAACCCTCCCCATGGCTACAGAAAACCACTAAGTCAGAAATGAAAAACAGGGATTAAACCTGGGAGCACTGGTGCAAAACCAAGACCCCCTCAGCTAGACAGAAATTCCTAGAACTACGCAATAGAGTCAAAAAGCTAATAAAACAGGACAAATTCCAATACTGCCAGTCTGCCCTAGACTCCTCCGAACACAGCCCCAAACAATTCTGGTCCTCCATAAACTCCATCCTCCACCCAGGTAAAGTCAGTACCCCTCCTCCTAACATCCCTCACTCCTCAGAAAGTATTGCTACCTCATTCAACACACACTTCACACAAACCATACTATCACTAACTAAACAACACAACCCCCTCCAACCCACACCTTCAACTACTAATCTCCCCACTGCCTTCTCTTTTTCTCCTGTACCTACCTCCAACATAAAAAAACTCTTAACTAAACTTAAACCCACCAAATTAGCAGCAGACAACCTCCCAAGTGAATACCTACAAATCACAGCTGATGCTCTGGCCTACCTAGTATCCATCTTGATTAACTGATCTCTGTCAAAAAGTTATGTTCCCACACTGTGGAAAGTATCACATATAATTCCCCTCCACAAAGGCGGACCCTCCACAGAACTAACCAATTACTGCCCCATAGCTATTCTCTCTCCACTCTCCAAAATACTAGAGATGCATACGCTCCCAGGTCTCAGACTACCTCCTTACTAACAACCTCCTTTCCAGCACTCAGCATGGTTTCCGACCAAACCACAGCACCACCATTGCCTTACTCTCCTTTACTAACACTATCCTTCAGCATAAAAACAATGGCCATCTCTCCTCTGCTACTTTCCTAGACCTATCTAAAGCATTTGACATGGTCCCAAACAAACAACTCATCTCTGTCCTCAATAACCTATCCTTCTCACAATCAGTCACCAACTGGTTTCACAGTTACCTGTCTGACTGCCAACAATCCGTTGTATGGCAGAATGACATATCTCCCCAACTACCTGTCTCCATAGGGGTTCCCCAAGGATCCATCCTTGGACCCCTACTCTTCTCTGTTTTCACAAATAATCTAGCCTCTGCCACCACACATGGCACACTCATACAATATGCAGATGACTTGACCATCATATGCTCAGCCCAGTCCCAACCCAAACTGCAAAAAGTCACACAGGAAGCCTTTTCCTCTGTTGAAACTTGGTTATCCGATGCCCAATTAATACTCAACCCAAACAAAACTAAACTACTCATCTTCCAACCCACCAAACATACTCAAAACAACTTTCACTTTAACATCACAGCAAAAGACAACATCACTATATACCCAACTGAACACCCCAAATTGCTAGGAGTGGAAATAGACTAGTTTTATTGAACAATAAACTAAAATTTGACATTCACATATCCATGACCATAAAAAAAAAATCCACAAAAAACTAGGAGTGTTATACAGAAATAAGCATCTTCTCACCAAAGCAGCAAAGATTTCAATAGCAAATTCCCACCTTATCTCCACCCTACTTTATGCCTCTCCAATATATACCAACCTAAGGCAATGTGATCTAAACAAGCTAGAGACCTGCTACAACAAAATTGCCAAATTCGCCACAGGGGCATCCTACCATAGTCACCACTGTCTCTCACTTGCTGAACTGGGCTGGCTTGAACTCCCTCACCTTCTTCAATGGTATCAACTCTTACTCGCCCACAAATTAGTAAACCATCCACTAAATGTCCCATCCCTCCAGAATCTACTCCAACCCTATCGCACCACCAGACCACTAAGATCCAGCAACAAAAATCTCTTGCAGATCACTAAATCCAATAACTCTGCTGGTGAAGCACTATTCTCTTGCACCATAGCCAAATTATGTAACTCCCTCCCACCCACAATTACCTCCATACCATCATGCACCCACTTCAAAACTTTACTAAAAGCGCACCTAAAAACATGCTGGCTATACCCTTGCAACTCCCACTCTAATATCACCCACCCCATCCAACCACTACCTTTCTTTCCACTCCACTAACTACCTTGATTATAGCAAGCTCAGATGCTCATAAGCCTAGTACTTATACAGCAGGAACTTCTTATTTTAACACTTGTTAATGTCTGTTATGTACTTCAGTAGACTGTGATGTACTATGTTCTTCATCTGTTAATATGTTGTAAGTAATTGCTATGTAAATTGTTAATCACTACGTAATCCAATGTAACTACTGTCTGTTTATTTTAACTGTGGAGCTTTTCTCCCCGGGCATCCGCTGAACATGGACCTACGTCCAGTCGGACACTCCCGGTCAACAAATATAAATAAATAAATAAATAACTAATAAATAATCTAAGCACCAAAACCATGACTTCAGCAGAACACACAGTCTATAATATTTCTGCTTTGATCATGTGCCTCATTATGTTGTTCTTCTGTGGGTGGATGTGCATTTCTGATGGGTGTCATCAGCCACAGTTCCAGTGCATAGCCTGCATCTCCCAGTAAATAACCTTGGCACAGTTGGGAGGTGTGCCAGATATGTGAGTCATGGTAACTGCCAGGGTTTCCAGCACACACATTCAAGATGATTCCCTTGGCATTACACATGACTTGACAGTTGGTAGAGTGGTAGCCTTTTCTGTTTATGTAGAACCTACCCTGTTCCTCGAGTGGTACCTTCATTTCTATATGTGTGCAATCTATGGCACACAGTACTTCTATAAGGTAGAACTCCTGCATATTTCTGGCCTTCTCCTCAGAACTACTGGAAAAATGTGTGGTCACTGACATGTTGGAGCATAGCATTCAGGAATTGTTGGATAATCCTAGATGCTGATGCCTGTGACACTTCCAGCATGTCCCCTGTTGGTGTCTGAAAGGTATCTGTAGCTAAGATAATAAGGGCTACACATAACTTTGTCTCTACTTGGATGGCTTCCCATTGGTTAGCTCTGGCTCTGAGTTGTGGAAGGCAGAGGTTGCAGAGTTCCTGTAGTTTGTCCCTGTCCACCCTGTAATGCTCTACAATTTACACATCATGTAGGTTGTGAAAAATTAATCGGGGCCTGAACACTCTTCTCATTCTCATTCTAGGCCTATTAGCAGCAGAAGCAGCAGCATTGCCTACAGCCTACAGCACATACAAATGAATTTAAGCAACAACA
Organism: Protopterus annectens; assembly: GCF_019279795.1. Taxonomy (NCBI): domain Eukaryota; kingdom Metazoa; phylum Chordata; order Ceratodontiformes; family Protopteridae; genus Protopterus; species Protopterus annectens. The sequence goes on along the minus strand of NC_056731.1, from coordinate 1,290,602,986 downwards.
GCCCTAACATTGTGTCCATGTAGACTCCTTTCCATGGCTATATTCAAAAAGTTTTGGAATTCTCAGGAAAAAGCAGCATAAAGTCTACATGGATGCCTTATAGCTTGTTGAATGGTTCCACTGTGTTGGACTGGTTGATTATCATGCAATTCAATTGCTTATGCTGTAAGTGGCATGCCATGTTGTTTACCTTGTTTGTGCAGAGGTGCACACCTGTACATGGTGCTTACTAAATCTGAATTTCGTTGCTACTATGTGCACGTCACAACATTGGAAAATGACCATGTAGGGTTTATTGAACCCCCCTGCTTCTTTTCCTTTGATAACAGCACTTTTTTCTTTGTTTATTATTTATTTGATAAATAATTAAGGGACACTTTCACACAAAAGCTGGAACAAAAGCAAGCAAGCAGAGTGTAAAAACACACTGCATTTTGTCAACATAATGAGCTACCAAACTTATATGACAAGATGATACAGAATATAAAGTATGCCATACAGCAAAAGATAAATGAAGGAATACATCCAAACAATTCATTATTTTATATTTGATACTGGGTTTACTATATTGAAGGACAAAGGGGAGTTGGATTCTATAATAAGAAGCCATTGGGGAAGGGCAATGAAGCATTCCTGGATGGGTTGCCTCAAGATCCCAGGACATACACCACATTTAGATGATCACCAGTTCAGCCTTCAGCATAACTCTGGACACACATCATGCTAGGCTCTTTAGCAATGAGTAACTATACATCCAGTAGTCCACGGCATCCATCTAAGTGTATAACTGTGAAGAACCATACATAACAAATTGTGACAGCAGAGAACAAAGAGCTTTATTATGCAATGATAGCAACTTGGCAAAATGGCTTTCAAGGTTACAACTACTCAAAATTATCCACTAGTTATAAAATACATCAAAAACTTAGCCAACCATTTAACTTTAATCAACCCAAAGTAAACCTTAAAAGAACATTCAACAAAGTGCCCATGGCCACAACATAATGGTCAGCACTGGTATTCTCCCATGCCCGGGGCTACTGTTAATATAAGTAATTGGATATAAGCAGGGAAGACCATAAACAGCTGTGAAGTTTTCAAGAGGCAAAAGTAGATAGCCTTCTTAATGTGTTAATGAGTGCCTACCTTGCTTTCTGCAAATCTGGCACAGACCCACAAAGCAACTTTTTTTTACAATGTCTTTGCTACATTGTAAATCTGAAGCTGAAATCTACAGGGCCTCCTAATTACTGGTGCAGCATATACAATGAGTGAGCATATCATTACAAGTGAAGGTGCATAGCATGTGAGATATCTAGCCATAGCCCAGTGGCTATTACACCAGGTCAGTGCAAGGTATTTAATTTATCAATTGTGTGATTTCTGTTCAAACCAGAATGCAGGATGAAGCCATGTAAAGTGAGTGGTATATCCATAGCACAGCAGTCATTGTACCAGCTGCAATGTTGTTTTTACAGATACTGTAATAGTGAATAAAGTGCATGGAATTTGTTTTCTGTGCATTACTTGCTGCACTAATTACAGCGGTAGCTGTATGAATGGAAGATAGTTTGTAAAGTACATGGTATGAAAAGATGGAATAAGCTGTAAAAATGTAGCTGCTATTTCTGAAGGGTGATGCAGGAGAAGTAAATCAAATTGCACTGAAGCTCTAAAGAAATGACAAAACTTAAAGAAGTCTTAAAAAGACAAAAGTAGTTGTGTGCAGAGCTCACTGTTAATGTAGCCAGCTATACTGAGCCAGAAGATATAGCAAACCCATTGGCAGACAAATTCCACTCTAACACATTTCTCCCTCTCAGCCACCCCTCAGGAAATACTGTCAAATATAATTCCCTCTAATATTATTGGGGATCAGGTCCTCAATGCCCTGTCCAATGCCAAGAACACTGAATTGGTGGGCACAGACAATATCCAAGGCTGCCTTCTAAATAACTTGAAACATGACCTATCAGAGCCTCTGAAATCACTATTTAACCATCTCCTCCAGACAGACTTCATGGCTCATGAATGGAGAATGACAACAGTTATCCCTCTGCTAAAAGATGGGCCATTTGCAGACCCTGGAAACTAAAGACGCATAAGTTTCACTAGCCTCAAATGCAAAGTCATGGAAAGAATTTTTTATGGAAATGATCAATAATGATATAGGAAACCTCCGGACACTAGATCCAACCTGGTTTGGTTTTGTCAAGGGCAGGTTATGCCTACTAAGCTTGGTGGACTTCTTTGAGAAGGTCACCAAAGCGATGGACAAGAGCAAAACAGTGCACAGAGACAGCAAAGAAATTACTGAATTCTTCCGTTGGGGAATGCACAGAGATAAACTGTTACATTCTGGAACTTAAAAAATTCTATCCTGATAGCCGTGGAGATTTAAGACAATTGCAAACTAGTACCATTTATAGAATCTCTGAATTCTTCCGTTGGGGAATGCACAGAGATAAACTGTTACATTCTGGAACTTAAAAGATTCTATCCTGATCTGGCCGTGGCATTTGACACAATACCCAACTTGGGCATTGTTGACAAGCTCTATGGGTAGGTATACACCCTTATGTCACCCAGTGGATAGTCACCTGGTTCACAGATAGGAATGGAAGTTAGAACTGGGGAGTCCACCGATGAAAAGAGGGCAGTCATAAGTGGAATCCGTCAGGGATTGGTCCTGGGACTGATTGTTTTTGGCATCCACTTCTCTAAGGTCAAGACCAATATCAGAGGCCTCTGGCTGGCCAAATTTGAAGACAATTGCAAACTAGTACCATTTATAGAATCTCCCACTGACACTGATGTTCTCGAGGAAGGACTAACACAGATACATAACTTGAGTCAGAGCCATGGACTAAAGCTAAATGCCAAGAACTACATAATAATAATACCCTTTGGGAAGTCATCCACCCCTGTTAAAAATCTTATTGACAGCGCACCAGTAAAAGTCCACCCAGCAGGTGGACACACTTAGACTGTAATCTAGCCTTTGACCATGATGTGTCTACAGAACTGAGGAAATCCTTCTATATTATGCAACTTATAAATAATGGTATGGCACTACATCCAAGGAGGTCATTGTTCCACTGCAATCTGCATTCATCAGACCTATTGTTAAGTAACATGTACCCTTTGGTATGTATCTAACCAGGTAAATCCAACAATTAGTACATCCAGGGAGGTTCCTCACTAAAAGCATAAAGGGTGTAAGCAAAATGTTCTTTGAAGACTGCCTCAAAGCCCTATACCTGTATTCTGTCTCCTGTTGGCTGTTGAGGTGAGACCCATGCCTGGCATGGTTGGATCCCACACTGTTGGACCTTCTGCATATCTGCTAAACAAAAAGCACCAGAATTCCCCATTCTAAAGACTTAAACCTTGCCTCTGATATAAATATGACCTGCTCGACAGACAGGTATGTATCCCAAAG